>NC_142925.1:15275000-15580000 GCF_054131065.1 Drosophila arizonae | reverse complement strand
GCAATCAACGCTACACAGAGCGACTCCCGTGCGCCCAAAAGCAAATTAGAGCACGCACGAATGCATTGGCCGCAAAAATGATTTGATGAACGCAACAGAACTAGAAGAAGCGAAAAAGCGAAAAGGAAAGGCAGGTGAATGTGGGCATTCACATCATCCCCCCCCTTCCGATTCCCCGCTTTACTCATTCCCATATGAAACTTTTTCAGCTGAGCTTGTCCAAGGCGGCATAATAATAATTGAGTAGCTGCCGGGAGACGCAAGGCAAGGCAAGTGCCCTGCAAAACTTCTCTGGCCATGTGAGTGCTGCTAGAAATGCAAAATAAGAGCCTACTGGCTGAGCACTGTCAAGCCATTACAGACAGACAGCCAGCGAGAGAGAGAGGGAGAGAGACACACACACACGCTCGCTGCTGGGGGCGTATACGCAATTTAAGCCGCTTAAAGCCAGCTGCAGCAGTAGCCGAAATATGAACCGAAACGAAACGCAACGCAACGCAAGGAAATCTGTCGCTCGAGTTGAGTTTTGGGACTTGGCAACTCGACAACGCCAGCCGCTAAGCTCTACGCACATGAAATATCCAACGGATGCGACGACAGCAGCAGGAGCAGGAGCAGCAGGAGCAGAAAAAAATGAGTCCTTAAGCACGCAAAAAAACATTTCACACGCCCGACTCGCCGTCAGCATCAACAGCTTCGGCCTGAACCAGCACTTAAGGGCGTCGATGTCATGCTGATGATGAGCATAATGATGAGGATGTGGATGATGATGATGATGATGATGTGGAAGATGGCCGGGTCGAGCAACGAGTCAAGTGTCGGCCGAGCAGCACGCGTTGCTCAAAGTAACTCAAGTAGTGCAAATACCGCGACCAAAACCAAACTCTGCTGTCGCAAAAGCAGGACAAAAAAAAAAAAATGAGAAAAAAAAAAAAACAGAGTGTTCGAGCAGCACCACATAGACATGAAGTTAAGTGGCGTAAAGCGTGTACTTAATCGCTTCAAGCATTACAATTTGAAATTGAATATCATAAAGGATATTCCAACAGAAAACAAAAACTAGAAAAAAAAACTAAAGAAAAAGCCAGCAAATAGTTGTAAAATGTTTAAGCGAAAATGAAGAAAGACCCAACGAGATCATCACTGTCATCATCATCAACATCATCATCAGCATTGTGGGCATGGCCAACAGTCTCGGGCTTTTGTTTGAAATAGTTGAACGTCTATCGAGTCTGAAGCCGACGCCGCTAACAAAATGTAAACGCTTTAAGTGGAATGCAAGTTATTCGAGTTATGCAAATTAAGCTCGGCTCGAGCAACGGGCACAACACCCACAAATGTTGTTGTAATCCCAGCAAACGGCACTTAATTGAATGGGATATGTGCTCTGCGCTTTAGACTCTACAAATACGGCAAATGCTAAATAATGGAAATCCTTAAAAGTAAATTGCATAAAACACGAATATTTATTTTACATACATACACATTAGAGACTTGTAGGATTACATCAATCGTTTATCTTTTACCTGCATACATTAAATTTACAAAGCAAAGAACAACATTTTAAATGCCCATAACAACTCTCATATCTCTCAAATCAAATAAATAAAGGCAAGCAGAGATCTAAGTGTTTTTAAAGCAAATGTTTATTTTGACGATTTTATATTTATATTTTTATGTTTTCAAAATATGAAAAATGTTTGTTTAAAATACTTAAATTTTAGCATTTTAATTTATATTTTTATAAATATAACTGTATTTACATGTTTTCAAAATTTTAATTTTTTTTTTTTAACAATTTCTTCTAGTGCAAATAGTATTATTATTTTTATTTTATTATTAATATATTTTATTTTTATATATTTATTATATATACTCAAAGTATATAATATATACGTATAACATATATAATTAATTAATTTATTTACTTTTAAATTATTTATTTATTTTTATTATTTTATTATTTTTATTTATTCTTTTTATATATTATCATATATTAATTTTATATTTTTATTTTAAAATTTTGTAGGCAAATAATTTTTTTTTTTTTTTTTTTTTTTTGCATAAATATTTATTTACTAAGCTATGGCTTTTACTGAATTTTATATTTAAAAAGTTTAAATTATTTTATATAAATATTGTTTATATTTTTGTATTATATTTGTAATGACAATATTTTTGTATATATATTATTATTTATTTATTTTTATTTATTATAAATTTTATTTCAACTGCAACATTTTTATATTTATGTAAATTGACATTAAATTGTATTATTATTTATGCTCACTTCATATAAATATATTTTTAATATAAAAATCAATACGAAATTGATAAATGAAGCAAATGCACAAACTAATTAAAATATCTATAGACAAAAAATATCAAAATTAGCAATTAAATATGTATATTAGAGGTATGCATAAAAAAAGTCTAATTTTAAAGGAAAATCTCATTTATTTTATTAATGAAAATGCATTCATTGGAATGACTAATTAGTTTAATAATTTCGCTTAACTTTGTCATTATTTTCGGCAATGATATAAGCATTAAATTATCCATTGTAAATTTGCAACTCAGGCAAAGGACATCTGCTCTCTCAACATTTATGTTTGAGCTCTGTGCATGGAATAAGATTTTGCAGTTGGACCTCAATTAGGCACATCAAATAATGACATAATAAATAATTGATTTCTCTGCTAATTTGCGCAGCATTCCAGCATTGTGACATTTTTGATGGGGTTTGCAGAATTCGAACACAAATACGATTCAAATCAAATTAAGATGATAAAAGCAAATTGCAAATTGGCAGCTGTCCCAGGCCCGTCCCCCTTGACCAGAGCGCCTCCCCCCTCTGGCGGCCCCACACTATCCATTCCATTCTTTCAGTCTGCTTCTCTGGCTCTGCTTGTACACTGGGTAATGCATATTTTATGTTATCGATTCCTTGGCACGGCGCACGGCCATCAATTGTCAAAATGTCATCCATTTTTAATGCCAGTGGGGCAGCATTTTGAAGTGCTCTCTAAAAAGCAACAAAAGGTTTTTAATTTCTCCTTCCCTCTCCATTTATATCTATCCCTTTCTTTCCACACCCCAAAAAGCCAACGAAGCTCTGTTTTAATTGTTGAGCAAATAGCAAACAAATTGCAATTTATAACTCTATAAATGTGGCAAATAAATTTCAACTGTTTTCATTGAAATAATACAACAACAAAAATGTATGTATATATTATGAAAATAAAGCAAAATTTTATTTGTGCCAGACTACGAATTTATTTTAATGCAAATGTGAAATTATTGCTTTTATTAATTTTGTTTCCCTAATTTTATTTCATTTTATTTTATTTTTTTACATATTTTACTCAATTAGCTTTAAAATATATTTTTGATATTTTCTAAAGAATGTTTATTAATATACATATACATAAATTTAAGAGAAGAATTAGGTAAAATGTGGTTGAATATTTTCATGAAAGAGATTTAACTTAAATCGAAATAATTTTGCTTTTATAGGTGTTTATATACTTAAATAAATATATATGTATAGATGTTTATATACAGTTTTTTTTTTATATATGTAAAAAATAATTGATAAATAAATGTTTTAATTTGTGAATGGAAAAATAATAAAATATCTAATAATATGTAGGCCAAAGATTCCTTTAACTAGAATATTTATTTATATGAATATTTAGAATTGTATACAACATTTTGTTTTCTTTTTGGTACACAAATAAAAAAAATATGTTTAAAAAATTGAAATAAATTGCTACTCAATTATTTTTTTATTATTATTGTTTTTTTAATAATCGTACATTCAGATATTAAAATTTAAAAATTAAAAAAATTTTTTTTTTAAATAATATTGTATATATATTTTTATTGTTTCTCCAAAAATTTAATTTTAATGTTTTTTTTTTTTTTTCACCAAAAGATATTATTATTTTTCAAATATGATCAATTTGTATATTATATTTTATATTCATTCATCTATTTATATTGTATAATTATTTTTTAATATAAATGGAAAATATTTTTTATATTATATTTTTTAATTTCGATGGAAAACATTTATTATATTCTATTATTTTATTTCATATTATATCAGCTTTCATCATTATTTACTTGTCAAATGTCTGCTCTAGCACCTTTGCTCAAGTATGCATTGAAGTCGTATAGAAATCGGAACAAATATAAATTCCATACGCATACAACAAATACAAATTCAAAAGGAAATTTCGAAATGTTGATTTTCATAGGCATTTTAGTGTTGTTGCCACTGGCTCGCGGCTTTCTCATTACAGTGGATGCCCATGAGACGGCCTGTTTCTTTGATCGCGCACAGGTGAAGGACAAGGTCGCGATTAGCTTTGAGGTGATGGAGGGCGGCTTCAAGGACATTGCCGTGGAGATTCTGGCGCCAGACAATGAGATGCTCTACCATGCCGAGGCCGAGACGAGTGGCAAATATACGTTTGCGGCCAACAAGGATGGCCAATACACATTGTGCTTCGACAACTCGAAGTCGACGCTGACTCCGAAGGTTCTGATGTTTCACTACACCGTTGTCAAGGACATTGGCCACTACATCGATCCGCACAAGCGCACCGACGACGTTGTCGAGCAGTCGGTGCTGCAGGACTACATCAATGAGCTGTCCAGCCAGATAATTGTCGTGCAGCACGAGCAGGAGTACATGCATGCACGCTACAAAGGACATCTCGAGCTCAGCGCCAATGTGCACTTTCGCCTGGTGGCCTGGTCGATCTTTGGGCCCTCGCTACTGCTGGGCATGACCGTCATTGAGATCTACTATCTGAAGCGTTTCTTTGAGGTCAAGCGTGTGGTATGAACATGAGTTTCCTTTTCGCTATAGAATATGTTGTAATGTTCAATTAAATCATGTTCTATTTTATGAAAAAGTTTTGATGGGTATGATTCCTTAAGAGAAAGAGAGATAGAGAGAGACAGAGATAGAGAGATATAACGTTATATAGAAAGAGTTTGAGTGAGAGGGAAACCAATATATGAAGAGACAGACAGAGAAAAACAAGAAAGAGAAGGAAACTGATTGAAAGGAGAGAGAAAGAAGCAGAGACAGAGAGAGATGGCAAGCCATAGAGGGAGACGTCAAGCTATTCAGAAAAAGATAGTGACAGAGTGTGGGAGAGAATGAGAGAGGTAGAGGCAGGAAGAGACGGACAGAGACAGGGAGAGAGAAGGAGATGGAGAGGCAGAGAGACAGAGAAAGATAGGAAGATATATAGAGATAGAGAGATATAGAGATAGAAGGAGAGAGGGCCAGAGAGAGTAGGAGAAAGGGAGTGGCTGAAGGTGAAAGAAGGGGAGAGAGAAAGAGAAAAATATGCAGAGCGAGAGCATCAGCAAATAAGAGAAAGATAGAGACATAGAGAGATATAAAGAGATGGCTAAAGCTAAATAAATAGTGAAACGACGAGAGTTAGGGACAGAAGTTGAGACAAGGTCAGCCACGTCTGCTTCCCAGAAGTCTATAATACCCCACTTTCAATCCATTTTCAATGAGTATCACAAGTTCCTCAATTAATCATATTTCAGATTAGCCACTGCCCAGTCGCTCGCACCTCCTTTATTAGTCACCCACACAAGCAAGGGAAACTTTGATATTTAACACAAGCCAATTGACTTGGGAAATATTAAACGTATCAATGAATCACACAGACATACACACACACACACACATATACATATATGATAGAGTGTTCCGCTGCTGGTCTATGCTCATCTTTCAGCCACAATTTGTTGCACATTTCATGCTTCACAAGTCATAAAACTTTCAAGCAATACACACACACACACACACACGCACACACACGCACACTCTCTGGCAGTCATGCATATGAGGAATAGCATAAAGTATCTGCAAAGTTGGCGCTCAAGTATCCATAAAGTTCACTTCACCTATAAACTGTGCCCACATTGGATTAGCACAAATTTATGGCAGCTCCCAGTTGCCACTCGCCAGCTCCACTTACCCCGCCTCCGCCTCCACCCCCGCACCAGCCACTGGCAATAACAATGCGTAAAGCAACAACAAACTTATCATATTCATTCACAAGTTTCTTTCTTCTCTCAGTTTTTCTCTTTATTTTTTTTTTCATCTCTGACACCAGATTACTAACTGGGATATATTTCCAGTGGCTGGGAAAACTCATGGATGGGAAAGTTTTTGTCTCTTATTTACGACAATGTCGCGTCAAGTTTTTTATATATACAAAACAAGTAAGTTTTTTCGGCAAGTTTCTCTCTCTCTCTCTCTCCCTCTATTTTGTTGCATAATAAAATGAAGCATGTTGCTAGCTGAATTGGATTGGCAGCACTCGGCCCGAGTCGAGTCGCGGCATCTGCTCATCCGGTCATGGAGTCAACTTCAAAGCCGGAGAAAGAAGGCCACACTATTGCTCCCCAGCGTGAAATGAAAGCAAAAGTTCATGCTGATCCAAGCAGCGGCGACAGCTGTGCGACGGCTTGGCTAACAAGCGGCAGCCAGTCCTGGCCATGGCCAGAGCTGCGAGCCATGCGTAAAAAGGCGCGACAGCAGCCGGATGAAGATGCTGAATGAGATGGAGTGGAGACCTATAGCCAAAAAAAGACAAAAAGCGGCAGCTCACGCAATCTGGTGGAAAGCCAGAGATATGCTAGATGGGAGCATATTTGACAATATTGAATGTTAACAGGAAGAACAGCAGATGCCTATGGGTGTGATTGGGGAGGGAGATGGAGGAGAGCAAGCGAGGGAGTGTGAGAGCGAGTGATAAAGGCAAACAGAAATGATCAGAGAGAGAGAGAGAGAGAGAGAGAGAGAGAGAGATCGAAAAGAGAGAAAGAGAGCGAGGAGTGTGTATAATAGAGATAGAAAGAAAGCGCTAGAAAAAAGAGAGAGATAGAAATATTGAGAAACAAATTAAAAGAGTGAGAGCGTCAGCGGGAGAGAGATGAAAATAGAGAGAGAGAGAGAGAGAGAGAGATGTAAATATTAGGAGTAAATGGAATCGGGAAAGAGTGTGACAACGAGAGGGAGATGGAAATAGAGAGAGAGAAAGAGAGAGAGAGCGAGAGAGAGACGGAGGGAGAGAGTGACATAGAGATAAAGATAATATAGAGAAGGAAAGAGTGACAGTCAGAGCAAGAAAAAGAGAGAGAGATAGAGGAAAGGAGAGAGAGAGACAGAGGAAGAGGAAAAGGGACAGAGAGAGAGAGAGAGGGAGAGAGACAATGTTAAAAATACAGATATAAACACTACTGGGAAGGGAGAGTCATATAGACAATGAGGCAGGAAATACATGTAGAGAATAAATAGTACAAAACCGAAGCAAACATCTATGGAAAGAGAGAGATAAAGACAGTAGTTAGTTAGCTCAATATGCTGGCCAGATTTATATAAAATAATCTTCTCAACTAGAGGCAGACAATAGCAGCATGAAACACATTAGCACATTAATAAATTTGTCTGCTCGCATTTATCTTAGGCAAAACATGTGAAGGCTTTATCTAGTTACATATTGAAGATGAAGATGGGACACAGAGGTCCATTTGGCATATTGCAAGCCCAATCTGTGAGATGAATAGTTAGGCTAGGTTTCTCTTTATGGATACCAAGTTGAATTCGATATAAATTTGTATGTATGTATTTTATATGTTTCTCTATATTTATTTACATATATTTAAACATGAATTTATTTATATTCTCCCATCAATCCCATCGAAAATATTGATTAGCACACTTTTCGCCATGTTATCTCTTGTTGAAAAGCTGTTCATCATTGTGATTAGCTGCTGCTGCTGCTGCACGGCACTCGACAGCGCCTGGCCTTAATTATGTTTTGTATACTTCAGCGATGTTCAGCTAATTGCCATGCATTGCATTGGCTGTAAACAAGGTTTCCGCAGGCAACAGCAGGAGTAGCAGGAGTAGAAGCAGCAGGAGCAGGAGCAGCTGTTGTTGCTGCTGCTGCTGCTGCTGCAATTCAATTTTCTATTATGTCAGCGAGTTGGAAGCAATGCAATGTTAATAAAATATACCCCGCTCTGCACCCTCCCCCATTCTTGTCCATACTTAATATCAAAGGCAAACTCAAGACGTCAGCGGCAGCTCGCTTCAGTGGGGAGCGGGGCAAAGAGCAACAGCGTGTATACGCAACGTGCTGCGCCTTTTATGCTGACACACACACACACACACACACACAGTGAGAGCGCACAACAATGGCCAATATATCCATGTGTGTGTGTGTGTGTGTGTGTGCGACATTGGGAGCCACTGTTATTTGACATTTATTTGCCATTTCCACCCAACCACAATGGCGTTTGCCGCCAGCGCCAGCCCACAAATAAGAACAAGATGATGTAGAGTAAGAGTAAGAGGAAGAGTGAGAAGGGGAAGCAGCAGCTGTACTTACCTCGCTTCTGTGGCATCGTCGAGGGCGACGGCGTTGACTGTGTCGCTGCCAACAGCTGCAGCAGCAGCAACAGCCCAAAGAGCAGCCCGAAGCCTGCCGCAGCTGCTCCTCTATTGTTCTGCCCCAGCGCTGGCCGGGCGACTGTTGATCCACGCATCCAACTGGGATTCGCTTGTTGATTCTGTTTCAGTTTCGGTTTCGATTTCGATTTCGATTTTGGATTTGGTTTCGGTTTTTGCAGCTGATTTCGATACAAAGCGCCTTTGCTCTCGCTCATTTTGCACGCCAAACACTTTTTTCACTTGATTAATATTTCCTCAATATATATTAATATATATAGATATATATATATTATTATTATTTTTTTTTTTATTTATTTACCACTTTTACACTCACACTTGCTCGCTCGCTCTTTCGCGTTTTTATTGTTTCATTTTTAATTGCTAAAAAAAATAACTGTAGATTTTGTAATAAATGTGAAATATGAAATATGCAAATAGCTGATTCAATAATCCGCCCACTTTATTTGTTATGCAATATTTGTTATTAATTTAACAGCAATTAATAATATAAATGGCCGCGATATGTACAGTTCTTAACAATATGATGTAACATATAAATATTTATGTATATACATATATATATATACAAGTTTTTTATTCATATTAAATTCGTTCCGTTCGCTTGCCTAAATGGTTTTATTATTTTAGCCAGCGATTTAACGAGCTGTCGCTTTAAATATCGCAGAGCTTTGTTTATAATGGGATTTAAATGTGATTTCCTATATGATTCTATAATAATATTTTAAGCATGAATTTTCTACAACTCATTTGCATGAATTTAACTTTTATTAAATTATGGAATTTATGGAAAAGCTATGCAGACATTGTTTAAAGTAAATAAAATTTTTTTAATATTAGAAGTATTAAAAAAAAAAAGGAATTAAATTAAATAAAAAAATTAAATAATATTAAAAATAAATAAATAAATGAAAGTAATAAAATATTTTGGTTTTTAATCTAATTAAAAAATAAATTAATAAATAAATTATAAAATTTTTCATTTTTATTAATAAATTATAATAAATAAAAAAAATATTTTTTTTTTTCATTAATAAATTATAATAAATAAAAATATTATTTTTCTTTTAATCTAAATTTAAAAAAAAATATTTAATTTTATAGAGCCTTTTGGTTTAAGAATTAAAGAATTATTTACTTAATTGAAAAATAATATTATCAATATCCATATTATAAATGCCTTGAATCTATGGTATACTTAAGGAACTGTAGTATCAAGTGATATTTAGCTTGTTAAATTTATTTTGATCTGATCTCTTCCCTATATGCATCTATACTATATCTTTATAAACTGTAGCATCAGTACTAATCATCTGCATTCGATATTTTACACTGCCAGCGCAAAACCAATATACTCTTTTGTCACATCGTGTGGGAGAGCATAAAAAATCATTTTACGCAATGGAATCCTCAGCTAAATGACTTTTGCTAAAGGAATTCCACTCTAAGGCTGCGTTGCTTTTTCACGATTTTCTTCGCGTTGCACGTGCCACAGTTCATGATGCACGTTTCACGAGCCACGAGCCACGTTTCACTTTTTACGTTGCACATTCAATGCGTTGCTCTTTAGTCAACATCCTTTTATTTGAGACAGGAATAGAATAGATTATAGATATATGGGATGAGTATATGAAACCTAAAGTTTTTAGCTTTATTTGAATTTGAGTTCCAAATAATTCACGAGCTATGCAGAAAATTAACTTGACTTTCCTAATAAAAACTGAAAGACCTATAAACTATATTACTTTACTATCCTCTGCTTTTATATAAAAGTTATATAGCTAGTTTATACACTTTTATATAAAACTAAAACGCCCTTTACATATACTAAAAACTGGAAGTTAGTATTGAAATATCTGCAAACTCTATAAAACTAATCTGGCTCTAAGAACCTCTTCCTCAATCTCAGCCAAATCTCTCTTAAAATCCAATATCGCCACACTCACAAACACACACACACACACACACTGAATGCGCATAAAAATAATAAGTTTTCATTGAAATATCTCCGGCTTAAGGCCACCTGTGTCACAGTGGTATTTACTCCGGCCAAACTTCCCATTCGCACTGCTTACTTTAAAATCGTTTAGAGCTTGTCGCATGCCGAATGCAAACAGAGTGAAAAAGCTTTAAAAAAAATGCCAAAAAGAGCCAAAAAGAAATGGGTGTCACATATTTCTTGGACGCTGGCTCCAGGCTCCAACTCGCTCCACTCTCTGGCTGGCTGGGTGTTTGGCTGTTTGGCTGGTTGCTTGGCTGGTTGGCTGGTTGGCTGGTTGGTTGGTTGGTTGACCTCCAGGCACACTAATTGCTGCAATTTTTCAAGCTCTAAAGCACACCGTTTCTGTAGCCGAGTGCTACAAACATTTTTGAGGTCGTTTTCTGCGTGGCATTGCATTCCCTTTTCCCGTTTTTATACTCTGCCACGAAATGTGAAATGAGTATATTGGGATTGTGCAATGTCCGTCTTACTGTCCGTTCGTTCTTCTAACTGTATTAATATATATACACCAATTGGGGGCGTGGCAAAGCTCGGATCTTGAACAAGTATTCTGCAGTCGGTAATGCCCGTCCTTTAATTTTTTTTTTTCAGTTTGGGAAATGTCCATCTATCCGTATTAATATACATATATGTACACCAATTGGGGGCGTGTCACAGTTTGGGCCGTGAATGAGTACCCTGCAGTCAGTAATGCCTGTTCTTAATTTTTTTTTTTTCAGTTATGGAAATGCATTTGTGAAAATATCAAAAGCGGCCGAAAATGGTCCCTCTCCTGGTTCATGTCGAGGCTCTAATGAAGAATGATGCTGCTGGCCTCGAGTCCAACTCCGCTGCTCCGGCGGCATTTGAGAAATGGCTGTCATTTTTACGTAGGTCCTGGCACACTCGACGGCGGCTCAGCGGACTCGAGGGACTCGCAATGAAATGCTTTATTATACATAATATCCCAAGTTGTTGGATTTATTAACAATATTTACATGAAACGTCCACACTCAGTCATAAATGAACATTTTCATGTAGCTATCTTAATTCATAATTAATACGCGGCTAACTCTTTACACTAGTCGACAAAATACGGGTTCAATTTTTTGTGCTTTCTCTTTTTTCGGAAAACTAATGAAAATCTAATAATGAATACAAAAGTTTTCTTTGTGAATCTACAGCTCCTAGCTATGTTTTAAAGCTCATTGAAAACTTCTTCAGGCTTCAAAATGAAATTTTAGAAGAAATTATTTTCTAAAAAATTCAAGGAAATTCAATTTTGTTGCTTTAGAATCGAAAGAAAATGTTTAGGAAATTTAGTTTATGACTTCTAGCAAACATAATACTCTGGAGTATGAAAAATTCGGTATGTTTAATGCATAAATTAAAATTTAATGTGAAATTGCTGGTACTAAATATATAAAATAAAAATTGTTATTATTTGAAAGCTTAAGTTTTTAAAACTATGTGAACATATTAGCAATAAATCTGATTTTTAGTTCATCTTGAGTAAAAAAAAATTAGTTAGAAATTATTTTATTTATGTCAAAAATGTTAGTAATGTTACAAAATATAAAAAATATTTAAAAATGAAATTTTAAATATTTAAAAATATAATTCTTTAACATATTAATATATTATATAAATAAATATGGAACTTATGATGAAAATTGCTATATATTTTCATATATTAAATATATTGAGATTAAACTGTTGGAATTTCTGAAATTCGATATTTGCAATTTGCCATTAACACTCTTTGCTTAAATAATAATCTAAAGTGCATAAAACTTGTTCGCTCAGCTACATTTCAGGAACTCTAAAATATTGTATGTTTAATTTACTCATATTATCTATTATTATACCACAGTTAAATGAAACTTCACAGCCATATAGCTAAAATATTAAATTCTGTAGATTTTCTTAACTGTTCTTGGTATTTGCTCATAGATGTAATTATTTTCAACACCAAGTAAATTACATCAAAAGTATCTGAAAACTTCAAAACAAAGAGTCCGCCTAAGTTGAAGGTTTATGTGGGCCTTTTTAGAGTTATTTAAACAAACTTTTGACTGTTGAAAATATAAGAAACACAATTACAGCTGGCTGCTTAATATTAAAAACAAAAAAAAAAAAAAAAGGCCGAGAGGTTTTGTTTAGTGAAAAACAAAAAGAGAAAAGTTGAAAAACCCAGAGGGTCTCGAAAGTCCGAAAGCGCAACGTGGAACGTGAAACGTTGAAGCGGCAATAAAAATCAAAACCGGGTGTGCATATGGCGAAAAGGGCAACATAAAACAAATCCAGTCAAGTGAAACCCAAAATCAGGAGTGCGGGCGGATTTCCTGTTGCCGATTGATGGACGTGGCACGTACACTCTCGCTGCTATTTTGTATACACTTTTTTTTCCTTTTTCACGTTGTTAGTTAAATAGGGTCCGCACGAGTCGTGATAAAAGCTATAGAGCTTCAGCCTTTGTTAGAACATTAAATTTAATTTTTATCATTGCGAGGCAAATTATTACACAATGCGACGGTTGCGACGTCTTACGAAATGGCCACCCGTTTGCCGTCGGCCGTGTGGAATGGACAATGCGTGTT
Source organism: Drosophila arizonae (assembly GCF_054131065.1). Classification (NCBI taxonomy): domain Eukaryota; kingdom Metazoa; phylum Arthropoda; class Insecta; order Diptera; family Drosophilidae; genus Drosophila; species Drosophila arizonae. The sequence continues at coordinate 15,566,901 of NC_142925.1, read as the reverse complement.
ATCCTGATGCCGTTCGCACAAGAACTGAGCGCGCGCGTCAGCGACCTGCACGAAGTTAGCACAAAACTGCGATTGCCAATCGGTTGGCTGTGTGATGAGCGCGAAATGGCAGACGGACACGACGACCTGAAGCTTTGGCTTGCCACGGCAAACTGACGTCGACACTGAAAGCTGCTACATCTATAGCTATTGCTATGTCTATAGTTGTAACTGTAACTGTAACTGTAAATGAAAGTGAAGTTTTGCTTTAGCATGCTTCTGAGCGAAACGGTTGAGTTTATCTGAGTGGGAGAGAGCGTAAAAGCTTTCCCAGAGAGCATTAATCTGTCACACTCTCTCGCTGTCTCTCTCGTTCTGCGTCATATGGCGTTTGTTTACGTGCCAACAGCTGATGCCCCACAGCCGACAGCACGTGCTCAGCGCACTCAGATTAGACAGCTCCAAACATGTTTTCTTTTCGCTGCTACATTGTAAAAGAGTTGGGTAAGGGCAGCAATGTATGTAGGTGTGCATGTATGTGCATATGTATGTATGATTATATGCATGAGTCCGTGTGTGTGTATGTGTGTGTTATAAAAGCAGCAAAACAATGCAAAGTTATTTTGACATTCTTTCAATTTAAATATTTTACGGTAGGGCAATTATTTCTTTATTATTATTTCTCTGCATTGACGCCCAACCTTTAATTAATATTTTTGAATGGCATGCATAGAATTTAGCCAAAGATATTGATTTTCTCCTGAAATATTTTATTGTGTTACCTACAATGTATGTACATATATTTTTTGTATGTACAAAGAGATTTTATAATTATCAGTAATCTGAGCGAGGTCTTAAAAGATGAAAAAGTTATTAAATTTAGTATTGACTTAAATAAAATAAAAAACTATTAAATAAATAAAAATAAATAAATAATATTATATTTAAATATTTTTTTTTTATACTAAATTGAACGTAACAAATTTTCATTTATATTTATTTATTTTGTATTGACTTATTATAATTTGTTGATTTTCTTTCTATATATATATAAAAATGTTAATATTATAAAAACTTAAATATTAAAATATACTATAAATAATATTTGAATAAAATTCCTTTTTTCTTAGTATTATTATTACTGTTTTTTAAATTATTATTACTATTTTTTAAATTATTATTTTACAGTATTTATTTCGTTTATTATTATTTCTATTTTAATATATATTTTTCTGTTTAATATGATAGATTTATATTTTTAATATGATTATTTATCTATTTTTTTTTTTTCAATTTTGATTATTATTATTTATATATTTTGAATAAAAACATTTTTAAAAAATTAAATATTTTTAATATTAGTTTTTTATTACAATATATAGTAATATATTTTTGTGTATTTTTTTTATTATTATTATTTATTTTTTTTTTTTTATTGTTTTTTATCATTATTTTTTTTTTTTAATTTAATAATATTTTCATTAAGTTTATTTTCTCGATTGCAAGATTTTTTTTTTTAATTAAAGACATTCAACTTCAGTTAACAACTTCTCTCTATGTATGTATTTACATGTATATAAAATTACAACTTTGATTACCCAAAACTGGGCACTTGTGAGTGCTCTTAGCGTGACCTGCAGACGACCTCTGCATGCCAATTAGACGGGCAATTGGGAGACGCTTTCACTCGATGCGCGCAAACGTAAAAAAGTTAAAGGCCAAATTTTTCGGAAGGTTTCGCCATTTTCAATGCTGGCCAAGTTGCTTTTTATCGTCCCCCTCCCCCTGCCAGTTTCTCTCTCTCTCTTTCTCTCCTCTTATTAGCCCACCCCCACCAGCGTCCTTTACCGTTATCTTGGCTCAGCGTTTCGCGTCTGCTGCTTATTTCCTCATTTCCCGTCTTCTTCGCAGGGCAAGTTGTGAGCGCAGGTGTCAAAAACAGCGCCGAATGTTGCCGCCAAATGTTCATTTTGTTTTTTTTTTATGCTTTGACAACGTATAAAACCACCCACGGAACCAGCCCAGCCACCCCAGCCCCAGCTAACCCTCCAGACGGCAACTGCTTTTTGAACTGACACTTACAACTTTTTCTTGTCGCCGCTGACATTTTTCTACATCATCTGTGTCTTTCACCTGTTTCTGTCACCTGAACTCGTGCTGCCACCGCCCCCACTTGCTGGCCCCCTCAGTTGGCAGTTGCTCCTTTGAATCGCTGTCTCACTCGCACTTTTCCGCCTTCGGCCTTTATTTAATTTTCCTTTGTATTCCCGCCGAGTCGCATCAACTTTATGCCAGCCATAAAGCAAAGTGCCTCGGCATTCATTTTTATTTTACTAAGCATATTAAACTCGAATTCCATATGTGGATCTTGTCATCATGCGAGTAGCTGCTGCTCAACAAACGAACGTCGAAATGGTTAAAACTCTTAAATATTTAATAGCCAGCAGGAAGCGCAATTCCTTTTCAACTGAAGTAGCGAAACTAAAGCTGATTTGCTTCTTCTTTTTTACGGGCTTGAAGAGATGAAACTGATTTACTATATATGCATACGATATATACCTATGTATGTATATATGAATAAGAAGTAGGGATGGCTTAGTCTAAGAAATGCTCGACTATATATAGCATATACCTGCACTAGCATATATGTAGGTATATATTATACAGACTCTCCTTTGGTCTATTAGCTTTTGTCATCCCATAGTTCTTCTTCTTCACGTTCTTCTCTTACATATTCGTATCGCTGGAGTTGTAGGAATTAGCGTTCAGCTGTCTACCTATAGAGCACATACATCTGCTTTTTAACTAGCATAGCAGGCATTATGGTATCCTTGTATATTTGGCATGAACATAGCTTGAATACTCAAATTTATCTTTTAGATTTAGACTTTTAGATTTTTTTTTAATATTTCTATACATATGTATATTTTAGTACCTTCTACATATATTTTATTATTAATTTCTTTACATATATTTTATTATCTTTTAAATATATTTTATTTTTCAATTTTTTAAATATATTTTATTATCTTTTACATATATTTTATTATATTTTACATACAATTTATTATTATTTTCTTTACATATATTTTATTATCTTTTACATATATTTTAGTATTAATTTCTTTACAAATATTTTCTTATCTTTTGCATACAATTTATCATTAATTTACTTACCTATAATTTATTATCTTTTACATACAATTTATATAATTTTTATCATTTCTTTACAAATATTTTCATATCTTTTACATCCATTTTAGTATTAATTTCTTTACATATACTTTTTTTTATCTTTTACTTAATTTATTATTCATTTTTGGTATCTGAACAATGCAACTAATTAAATATAAAAGACCAAAACCAATACACATTACATAATTTATATAAGCTAATTCAATTTGTTGATATTCATCAAAATTATTCAACAAATTGCAATTGTTATTCAATTATATCGAAGCATTTGTTTATTGTGAATGCAGCCGTCAAATACCAATTCGATTGTGAATATCAAAAGCCAATCAAAAACCCAACAACAACCAAAAATATGAAAATTAATTTAAATTTGTATAAAATTTCTATCAAATATAATATATGATTTAAATATAAATTAGGACGATTGAAATGCCTATTGACCGCAAATGTATAAATAGATGATGATAGATTTAGATAAATATATATACATATATATATATATGTGTAATATATATATATACATAGAATTTGCGTTTTAAAGATTTTGTGCGTTGTTTTGTGGTTGGAATCAAAGCAAAAATCACTCATACGCCGCGTTGCCGTTGCCGTTGGCAATACGACATCGAATACATAATAAATATTTATGCAGTGTTTTGTATAATGTGTGCAGGTGTGCGTCAGTGTGTATGTGTACTTTGTAATTACATACGCACACCCACACACACGCACACACGCACACCCACATCGTTTCAAGTGTTTGCTCACATTATTCAAGTTATTTTCTTCGACTACAGCAAACAGCTCGACATATTTACATTTTCATGTATACATTACGCTGTCTTATGTGCGTGTGTGTGTGTGTGTGTGCGTGTGAGTGTGACCACAATTTTACGCTCTTGCTGTATTTTAAATATTTACAAGTGAAATTATGTCGCATCTGCCGGGTTCTCTGTATGCGCACTCATAATTGAGACACTGCCACGCCCACTAAACATATGGCCAGCTGTGCATATCCCTTTGACCTCATACTCACACACCTGTCCGACCCATACCCCTCTCTCACTCTGTCTCACCTACACCTGCTGTGCCTTTGTGTCATGGTGCGACTTTTAATTAAATTTCAATTTGATTTATTGCCGCGATTTTCTTATTGGATTTCAATTTCCATTGTTTCATTGCCCGGCCGACAGTTTGACTTTCATTTGTCCCCTTTGTTTGCGGCTTTGTGCGCTCAGCCCCAAAGTGATTTCCATTCATTAAAGTTGCAGTCAAAGCCATAGGCGGCTTCATGAATTTCCATACCAAGAATTGGACAGTTTTTGTATATCCAAGCAGAGAGCTAGAGCTTGGGCATTAGATTCATTACATTCTCATTAGAAAAAGGATAATGTATAATTATATCTATTTAAATTGATTTATGAGCAGCAAATATTCATATAATATATGAATATATTTAAAGAAATGAATGTTTAAAATTAGAGACAGGGTATAGTAATTATATAATTATAAAAAAAAAAAAAAAAACAACTCTGATAACATTTTAACTTTTATTTTGCTTTCTAGATATATAGATTTTAATTTGTAATTTTAAATTCTAGGATTTATAATTATATATGAAAACATATATATGAAAATTAGAACAAATATCATATATCATTATAAATTATAAATAATAAATAAATTTATATGAAAATACATAATTCAATATATTTTAGTTTTTTACTTGTTATTTAAATTTTTTGTATACGTGAATTTTCTATTTTATTTATTTATTTTTTTTTTTAATATTTTCTAAAATGTATTTGTTATTTTTTTTATTATGTTTTTTTTTTTTTTTTTTTTTTTTTTTTTTTTCTTTTGTATTTGCGTATTTATTTGTATTCAGTTTTACCTTATGATTTAAAAAAAATTTTTATTTTTAGTAATATATATTTTGTATTAGTGTATTTCCTTTCTTTTTATATTATATTATAATTATATTTTATTATATTATTATATTATATTATATTTTATTTTATTATTATTATTATTTTTTAATTAGTTACTTTACTTATTTATTTTTATTTTTTTATATTTGTGTATTTTTAATTTTTTTCTTTTTTTTTTTTTGTAACTATATATTTTTTATGTTTTTATTAATTTGTTATTTTTTTTTTTGTTTTTTTTTTTTCAAATAGCTAAATTTCTTGCTATATTTAAAAATGTCGAAGCCTAATTATGTAGAATTTAATTTAATTAGTGAACTATCAAACTAATATGCTTTATCTATGCTCCGTTTCACTCTCTACATATCTATTTCAGTTGATATCCCCCTTCCAACTCCCCTCTAATCCGTTTGTTAATGTCTGCAACATTGTAGCGCGTCGCTCATTCAAATTGAGTACGCATATATATAGATATATATGTATATATAGATATATATGTATATATAGTTATATATGTATATATAGATATATATATGGCTAAAACAAAAAGAAATCTCCAGGCTGGGCCACAAGTTAATTACAGCTGCAATACAAAGGGGTTGCAACGGCCACTCCTAGCCCCGCCCCGCCCCTAACTCCAGTCATGCCACAGGCGCATTAGAGACTCGCTTGGGTATTGAATTAAACTGACATTAAAATGCAACCGAAAAAGAAAATAGAAAATTGTAAATGCAGCGCTGAGATTTCATTTAATGCGGCAAATGAAGAAAAAACGACAGCAAGCAAGCTGGGAGGGCGTAAGGGCAGCAGCAGTGGCAGGAGGCGAGTCTCTCTATATAAAATCCACCACAGAAAACAATGCACAAATCCTATTTGAGCGTGGCGCGCAATTAAAAACAGGCGGTCAGAGCAACATCGGTGAAGTGCCCGCTGTCCAGTGTATAGCCCATTTGGGATTGAAAAACATATACACATGAGCACACACACATGCACTCAGTGAGAGCGAGAGAGAGAGAGAGAGAAGGAGAGAGAGCAGCCACTAAGCCGGAAGTACACAAATCGCATGAAACACAACGACGAGGACGACGAAGAAATGTGAATGCAACTGAGTCCAGTCGAATAGAAGAGACAGAAAATGTGGCATACACGACTAACTAATACTCGTTTAACATTAAAGTAGAATAAATTAGATTAAATTAGAGAATTATAGAGCAGAGCAATGAGAATTCAACGGTATAACTTGTTAAGCCTTAATTCTCTAAGCACTTTAGCCACGCCCACAAAAGAGCCAGCTAAGATGCGATATCCTATTTATTGTAGGAAAATAAACTACTATTTCATATATATTTAAATGGCGAAGACCTTTAAATAGGGGTGTCGAATATTTTTAAAATATCGTATCGTTATCGTATTAATATCATATTGATATTTGATATGCCACCTTAAAAATATCGATATATCAATATTTTTTCTTTTACCCACAATAAATTTACCAGTCCCATAAAAAATCAAAAATTATTAGAATAAGTATTTTGTATTTAAATGAACGATCATACCCATAGCCACGTACCTAAAATCTAAATATTTTATATATTTTATTTTGAGCGAAAAATTCTCAAAGCTTACAACCAATATGCCCGGTTCGCAAGCCTGCAATGCGCATAAAAAGTAGAAACGGCATAAAAAGTAAACAGCCTCGACACTGATTCAAAAATGTATTCAAAATGCGCGCGAAAAGTGGCCAGAAAAACAGAGAACAGAGAAAGCAAGAGGCAGACAGGTCAAAACAAGGGGAGAGTGAGGGGCGACAGGACGACAAAATCCTAGATGGGGCCAGCTATAAAATGTTGGTATTCCCTTTTAAGCCGCATTACAAGTGCAGCGAACGGCGCACGGATTACAAGCGAAAAGCGCAGCTGGGCACCGGCTCGCACCGACTCTGATTGGATGTGTAGTGCAGGCCTGCCACGCAGGGGGTGGGGCGAACCGTTGCGAGTGTAAACAAGCGACTTTGTGGCGCTTTTCGTGTTATCGAGTGGAGCGCACGAGCTCCAATTGAATGGGCCAAGCAAATTTAACACTCAGCTGGCTGATAATTGAAATGCACAATGAGAGATAAGATGATGAATATTATTAACAGAAAGGCGAAGTTGAGTGGGGCAATGAAGGCGAGAAAAAAGTGATGAAGGGCGGAGAAAGTTAAGCTAGTAAAACAGTAAAACTAGTTGAAGAAATTTATAATACAAATAATTTTAATAAATGATTGAAAATTAATGTAATAAAATATAAGCGTACTCAATATTATTATTTATATATAATAATAAATAAACAATAAAATTATATCAACATATATGAAATATCAACAAATATTTAATTATAGTATGTATAGTTTTAGAGCTTAATTTATTTTCGCTCATTTCAATGATTCGTTCATTTTACTCATTGAAGTTCACTCAATGCGTTGTATGCCTCTCACTCACACATTCGACGAATGCACTCAATGTAACACATGCTGTGAGTGAACTCCTACAGCCCTCTGTTATATGCATTACAGATCTGCATGATTGCATAGTAATGTACAGCATGAAATTGAGTGAAAACACCAACAGTCAATACACACTGTTGTATAACATTAACTAGCACGCATTAAATGCTGTACGGGACAGACGTGTATTGATTTTCAGCTGTGTAAAATACATATTGAATGACATAATAAATGCTATAATAATATTATTATTTTTTATTTTTTTAATATTTACAAATTTATATAATTTAATAAAATAAAATTTAAGTATTTTCCTTGCCTAATATAACTACGACTATATTAAATTAATATGAGAAAGTTAATTAAATACTGAAACCTTTACATTGACTATTACTATAATTATAGTTAATAATATGTATCATACTTGATCAATAAAATAGTGAAACCTCTACCTTTCGCAACTACAAATATAGCAACTCCTATAAAATGTAACCATTAAAATGTTTCGTCTTCAGCTGGAGCTTAAAGTTGCATAATCAACATAAACTTGAAACTGATTGTGAATTGAATGGAGTACGATTCGAGCGCGAACTCGAACTCGTTGTCGAAGTCGTTGTTGAGGTCGAACTGCTCAAACTACTTGACCCAAAGCCGCAGAAAAGTCTTTTTAGCGCTGATGCGCTGCAAATCTGAAAAGCACAAAAGGCGCTTGGCTTATTTCCGTTTCCGCTTGTTGCCATATTGTTGCCTCTGCAGTCCCCTGGCAGTGCCCAGAGCCAATCTTTACCTTGGCAATGCAATGCAGAAAAGGACAGAGAGAGAGAGAGAGAGAGAGAGAGAGAGAGAGAGAGAGAGAGAGAGAGAAAGAGAGGGAGCGAGAGAGAGACAGACTGCCTTTGCTTGCATTGTGTGTGTCGCCGGAAATATTCAATTTTCAATTTTCATTTCGCTAGCCAGAAATTGGCAAGCGAAAACAAAAGATGAGAAAATCTGCTAAGCGCCAGCCGAACGAAATCAATTCAATTATTTTGTTGTTTTCGATTTTCCATTATGTTGTTGTTATTGTTGTTGTTTTGCTTGATCTATTTGAGGTCGACTGCCTCAACGCACTCAAGTCTATATAGAATCTTAATGGAAAATTTACAGAACATTTTCATTCATGCAATTCCAAATTTGAAATTCAAGCCTCAAACGCGTCTAGCAACTGTGGCAAGAACCAAATTCATTGTAATATAATTTATGACTGTGCAAAGTATTTGTGGCTGGAGTTTGGAGCAGGGAGCGGGGAGCAGGAGCTGGAGCTGGAGCTCGATGAATTTCATGGCCTGCTGTGAAGCCAAACTGCTCGGGTCATTAACAGCTGCAGATGGCGTTGATTTCGCCAAAGATAATCATAATTTATTATGATCATAATAATTGTTACAGTCTGACTGGAGACACAATGGATGGAGTGTTTTGCTTGTTAGGAGGTGTTGGAAAATTGAAAAAAAAAAAAAGAAAGAAAATGAATAAAAATTTGAAATAATGTATCAAATCAGCTAATGAAGGCTAAATGTATACAGATAGAATATAATTTATATATAGAGTATTTAGTATATATTTATGAAAATATATTTATATTGTATATTTATATGCGCTTAGAAACACATCACATAACATACATATGTATGTATGTACATAACATAACATTCTTCTGAGTAACTTTTTTTTATTTTTTGATTGAGCAAGAGCCTTTGGTGCTTTTCGTTTTCTGTTATGCTATTCGTGTGCCGCTCTTTTCACGGACATCATTTAGAAAGAGACACGACACACACTAGCACAATGAGAGTGAGTAACTAAGCAAATAACTCAAGAGTCAATTGAAACGGTTTTCACATACACATGCACACACTCAATTCACGTGCGCTATCGATGCGTTCAGCGAGCATAGCCTGTGAGAGCCCTCACATACGAACACAAAACGAAACGGTCGGGGAAGAAACAGAGCGAAATAAACCAACAACAACAATGGCTGCTCTCCGATCGAGAACGAAGTCGTTGAGAAGCGATGCAAACGGTTGCTCTCTGAGTTTAATCTCATAGTGTGAGTGAAAAGACATTCTCTCGCACACATAAATACATATAAACAAGGAATCTGATTATTTGAAATGAAGTGAATCAAGTGCTTGAATTAATTTTACTTCACATTTCTTGTCAAAGTTTTCACTACTTCCAGAATCCCAAGATGCCCTTTGCATAATTGGCATAATCTTTCATTTTTTCGTTCTTTGAAACTGTACTAGCTTAAAATTTGATTCATATTCATGAATATTTTTTTTATCAATTTTTTGTTTCATATATACTTCAAATTCCTAATTAAGTAAAGTGAAGTATATACATACTATCTCAAGATTGACATCTACTCTTTTGCTCTCTGTCCCCTTACTCTTACTGTCTTTCTCTGTCTGTCACTCTCTCTCTCTCGTTAACTTTGTGCATTTCGTTTAGGTTTGCATTTACGAGATGAGGTGTAAAATTGTGACCCCTTTTTGGTATTCCACTGAATTTTCTTTTATTTTGTGTTGCACTTTGTATTGTTGTAGCTGCTGCTTTGCTGTCGCTGTTGCTATTGTTATTGTTGTTGTTGCTGCTGCTGCTTGCTGTTCGCCACTTTTATAAATTACCTTTTGCAACTCATTTTGCACTCGCAACACTTCAACGTCAGCGACAGGCGAGAGTGAAACCCATATAGTTATATACGCCCCACCACCCCCAACCCCAGCCCCAACTCGAACCCGAACACAATGCCAACTGGTTGGCAAGCAAAGGCACAGCGCAGACATTGTTCTTCGCATCCATTGCGGAAAGTTTCACAGTTGACATCTGAGCCGCTGTACTCGCTGCCAGCTGAGGGGGGAAAGTGAGAGAGAGAGAGTGCCAAAACTTAGGCTTAATGTGCGGGGTGGGCGAACATATTTAAAGCTGTTGTTTGTTGGCTTCAAGTTGCGACTGCCTGCCTTCACATGCAAAGACCTCAGCAAGTGCTTGTTTTAATTAAAATTTTAATTTAATTTCTTTTCACATTGGTAAGAGAGAGAGGGGGGATGAAGAGGAGGTTTGTGAATCTGCTGCAGACATCAAGTGGCCGAAATAAAAAATCATTACGGCACAGACAGCCAAACCGAAACGAGCCGCTGTCATTACAGGCAGCATAAGTGAAAAATTACGCATACGCACTGTGGCCAGACAACATGTCCAGCAGCAGCACCAAGCCCGTTAAACATATATTCAAGAGGTGCCACAGTCGTTGTTGCTGCTGTTGCTGTTGCGCTCATTAACACATTGTTGCCAGACGCTTTGGTTGGGGTTTTTTACCCTCGACTGACTGCTGAAAAAAAGAATGTTTACTCTCTCTCTCGCTCTCGCACTCACTCAACCAAACTTCGACTATAATGAGTGTGCCATAGTCAAATATATATGAGTATAATTCTTTAAGCATACGATATTTTTGAGCTACAAAGTTTACAGAAATGAGAATGAAACGGGAAGAAGATGAGAGTCGGCTGTAGACGACGTGGAGAGAAGCTGAGATGCAACCAAAATGCCATTTCCACACAGAGTAAGCTGAGCTGATGCACATACGCAAAATATGACACGCACACAAGCACATATACCCATGCACATACACACCACAAGTATGTAGTTAAGGCAGCTGCATGACAAAAGCTGAATGCTACGAGACACGATGTAAAGTACATCAATGCCAAAGACTGAATAATATGAATTCATTGCTCATGAAATAGAAAATATATTCATGATTCTCAGAAATAGAAATGCTCTTAGTTTAGATCTTCAAGCGAATTTATGGCAGAAACTAACTATGCTATGAGACTGCATGACAGAAGCTGAATGATATGACACTCGATGGTTGGTACATCTATGAAACTTGTGGAAATATTTATCAGAATTTGGTCGCTAAATAAAGGGCATAGCCTTATGAATGGCGAATGGCCCAGAGATTGTGCCTAACTGAATGTTACAAAAAAATAAGACTTGAAACTTGAGTTAGGGCAGCTGCATGACAAAAGCTGAATGCTACAAGACTTGATGTAAGGTACATCAATGCCGAAGACAGAATAATATGAAGCTTATGGAAAAATTGATCCCATTGCTCACGAAATAGAAAACATAGTCATATGATTCACAAAAATATAAATGCTCTTAGTTTAGATCTTCTAGAATTCTATGGCAGAAGCAAAATGCGATGAGACTGCATGACAGAAGCTGAATGATATGACACTCTATGGTTGGTACATCTATGAAACTTGTGGAAATATTTATCAGAACTTGATCGCTAAATAAAGGGCATAGCCTTATGAATGGCGAATGGCCCAGAGATTGTGCCTAACTGAATGTTACAAAAATAAGACTTGAAACTTGAGTTAGGGCAGCTGCATGACAAAAGCTGAATGCTACAAGACTCGATGTAAAGTACATCAATGCCGAAGACTGAATAATATGAAGCTTGTTGTTGTTGTTGTTGAATGTATCCTCATTGCTCACGAAATAGAAAACATAGTCACATGATTCACAAAAATATAAATGCTCTTAGTTTAGGTCTTCTAGGATTCTATGGCAGAAGCTAAATGCGATGAGACTGCATGACAGAAGCTGAATGATATGACACTCGATATTTGGTAAAGCTATGAAACTTGTGGAAATATTTATCAGAATTTGGTCGCTAAATAAAAGGCATAGCCTTATGAATGCTCACGAAATAGAAAACATAGTCATATGATTCACAAAAATATAAATGCTCTTAGTTTAGATCTTCTAGAATTCTATGGCAGAAGCAAAATGCGATGAGACTGCATGACAAAAGCTGATTGGTATGACACTTGATGGTTGGTACATCTATAAAACTTGGGGAAATATTTATCAGAATTTGGTCGCTAAATAAAAGGCATAGCCTTATGAATGGCCCAGAGATTGTGCTTAACTAAATGTTACAAAAATAAGACTTGAAACTTGAGTTAGGGCAGCTGCATGACAAAAGCTGAATGCTACAAGACTTGATGTAAGGTACATCAATGCCGAAGACTAAATAATATGAAGCTTGTTGTTGTTGTTGTTGTTGAATTTATCCTCATTGCTCACGAAATAGAAATCATAATCATATGATTCACAAAAATATAAATGCTCTTAGATTAGATCTTCTAGAATTCTATGGCAGAAACTAAATGCGATGCAGTCGCATGACAAAAGCTGAATGATATGACACTCTATGGTTGGTACATCTATGAAACTTGTGGAAATATTTGTCAGAATTTGGTCGCTAAATAAAAAGCATAGCCTTGTGAATGGCCCAGAGATTGAGCCTAACTGAATGTTACAAAAATAAGACTTGAAACTTGAGTTAGGGCAGCTGCATGACAAAAGCTGAATGCTACACGACTCGATGTAATTGTGTGGGCTTTAAGGCATATGTATTACAAATTTGCTTTATATAGGAAGGGACTACTAGAGAGATAAGAGGAGCTCCATTAACGCCTACCTACTGCCTGTTACATCTAATTCATAGAAACCATTATGCCCAGCATTCTTCATTTTCAATTCAAAACTTATGCAAAAAGTGCCTCCGGTTGAAACTAGTTAAATTAATCTTTAACACAAACTCAAATTTTTCCCCCAACGTCAGACTTGGCGCATCCTTTATCCTTTATCCAGCTCCTACCAAAAATCTCACTTTATATAGGCTTGGCGTCACTGCCATCGCTGGCGTCGCCATTGCCCCCCTGAGACCCGCTTGAGCAACTGTGTTTTTGGTGTGGAAGTTTTTGCATACTTGCGAGGCAGGCGCTGTGTGGCATTTAGCTGGCGCTTGACATATGCCGAGCGAGACAGCCACAGAGACGGCTCTGAGAAGGGGGAGACACCGCGACCCAGCCAGATGATGATGTGTTAGCTGGGAAATTAAGCCAGTGCAGCAGCCTGACAGTGGCCATAGTCTATGTGGAGCGTGACTGTTGCACTACGCTGCGTATGAGTAATCTGGCAATGCTAAAGACTAAATCACTACCAAACGGCTGACTAAGAAATGAAGCTATTTCTAGGCAACGTTGAGCTCCAGCTGCTGGGCAACAATTTAGCATTTTAATGACCCTGCTGGACGCACAAGACGACAGCCAGACAGACGGACAAACGAATGGAAGGAGGGACGGACGGACAAGCAGGCAAGTTCGCCCGTACATCGCTCCCATTTCGATGAGCTGCTTATCCTCGAATCCAACATGGCTCCAGCTCTTGCTCTTCTCTTTCTTTCGCTCTTATTTACTCCCTCTCTCTATCTCTCTTTCTCTCTATATATATTATATATTTTCCTGGTCTGTGCATGCATGTGTAAATTCAAAATAAGCACCTCATTAAATTGAAAAATGTTCACAATTTGCAGGACATTATGTCCTTTCTAATGCATACACACGCTCTCAAGACTTATAGCACATCTATATGTTTCAGCATGGAGCATGGAGCATGAAGCATGGAGGATGCATGGAGTGAGTGCGGTTCCAGCCTTGCAAATTGTTTAATTTATCTCTCTCCTTTACATTTGCTGCCACCACAGTCTGTTGCCTCTCTGTCCGTCCGTCTCTCTGTCGGCCCGTCCGTTCGGCGTCCACACCCAAAAGCCAATATAAATTTGCAGTGTTAATGCAATTTTAAGCTGCTTTATTAATCATTTTTCATGATTTACTCCTGCAGTCGCTTTTATGCATTCCACAATTCCGGTCAGCTGCCTGAACAGTGGGGTGAATACGGATATTGTATGGGATATCGATAGGTCTAGGTGTGAGATAGTAGGAAGAGTTTATATATGTACATATATTTAATCATATATAAATAGAATGATAATTAAATAAATTAACAAACATAAATAATTTCTTATGTCTATGGATCTGAATTTGAATATGGATAAAAAATATATTTGGATAAATTCAAATGAATATGTAATATAATATAACTGTGTATAATAATATATATAATTATTGTATAAGCCATTAATTTGAATAAAAATTGTTAGTTTGGGTATAGTTTATATATATCTATAATAAGAATTAAAATTATATGATTATACAGATAAGAAATATTTTGGGAAAAAAAATATGATAAGAAAATACATACTGGTAAAATATCCCACATATAAAACCGATCAAAAATTTATATATATATCTTAAGTTTTTGATAACGTTCTTTAAACAGCGCATCTATTGTTGATATATCGTTAATTACATGAAAGAGTTTCAGTTAATAAATTATGTATACGATGAATATTTCATAGTTTTATTGCTTTTAAACATCTCATACTGTTAATTGAAAAAGAATTCGAAATATGTAAGGATTAACGGTATTTGCTATACAATAATTGCAGGTAGGTGTTTGGAATTAAGTTTATGAACTGAAAATGCTTCGAGTGCGTAATACGTAATGATAATACCTGACGGTCTGATGGTCTGGTCATGAAGCGAAAGTGAGTTGTGCAATAATTCGCTGCAGAAAAAAAAATTTTTTTATATATATATTTTTTATTACATATATACTCTTCATAGTTTTGCGCGAATGCAAATGAAAAATGTGGAATTGCAGGCATTTGCGTCAATGCATCGATATCGTGACACGCCTCACACCTCACGCAGAGGCGTTCAATAACCAAGCAGCAGGAGCAGGCAGCTGGAGCAGTCAGCTGGAGCAGGAGCAGGAGCAGGCAGCTGCATTGGCAGCTATAGCAACCACAGTTGCTGCAGTCAAAGGATCAGAATCTGGCCAGCATCGGCAGAGCGAGGAGCGACAGTCGCTGACTGTTGACTGTGTCGGCTGGCTCAAAGCTCAGGCGGCTTTCAGCATTTACTCGCATGCATTATTGAGCATTAACCTCATTTCACGCAGTCAATTTACGGCATTAAATTCTCTCAGTGCTACGCTCTGCACTGCAGTTGACTTCTGACCCAGCACAGAGCGAGAGAGAGAGAGAGAGGGGGAAGAGAGATAGCGAGTGCAAGTGTATTACGATGTGTTGCTATAAGAGTTTAACGAGCTTCATGCTGATGAAGATGATTGCAGCAGCAGCAGCATCACAGCATAAAACTAATTTGGTTTTGAGGCTGGCTCATTTATTAGCCAGACCAGAGTTTATGGGTCGACAAAGTGTATTAGCCGTAAGCTGTGCCAAGCGACAGCAAATCGGTTATTGAAATCCGCTTAACCTGCTGCAGATAATCCTGACAGAAATTGCAAACACTTGAGGCACAAACATAACAACTAAAAGAAAACGAAAAAAAAAAAAAAAATGAAGACGCCAAGAAATCCAGAAAATAAATGTGCAAGGACATTAGATGTTGTCTGCTCCTTCTCCTTCATTCTTTCCGCCATGCTGTCTTACTTTTTTTGTGCCTTTGTAATTGGATAATTAAAGAAATGTCTGGCCAGGGCAGTTGCCAAGAATAAAAGAGAGATAATAACAAACACGTAGTAGGTAGCAGACGATGCGCGAGTGGCCCCTGTATAAGGGAGCTATTAAAAGCATTTAAACGTTTACTAAAGATCCTAGTATATTTCACTAGCCACACACACACACACAAACACACACGCTGTCATGCACACACTTATACAAAAACAGAGCTTCTTAAGTAGCAGCCAGTAGCAGCTGCTGCAGTGGACAACAACAACAACCACAGAACGGGCACAATAGAAAAAGAAATAGGAGCAGAAATGCAAGATGATAGACTAACTTATACCCAAGAAAAAAGTGAGAGCTAAAAATATTTATGAATGATGAATGATGATTATATGATAATATATAATATATATTAAATAGTGATTTTTAAATAATCGACATAAATTGAATAAATTAAACATTTATTATTTACTGCAAGCACTTAACATTTTCCTCTAGGGTATTCAAGCAGTCGCATACTCTCTTGGCAACGGTCAGCAAGAAGTGCGCTTGCCATATAAGCAGCTTTTATATTGCCTTACTTCATTTGAAAAGGGAGCGAAAGAAGACAGAGTGAGTGAGAGAGAGTATGAGTGAGAGCGGGAGCGGGAGCGTGTGCGAGTTACGAACAAACTAGATAAAAGGCGCTTGAAGGCGACGCAGTGCAAAGAGGACGTGGATAAGCGATAAGCGAACAGCTGCGCCTCCAGCGGCCAGAGGCTCTCTGGCACGTGTCTAACGGTTCTTCTCCCGTCCTATTCGGCGGTTTATTGTTGCTCGCTCTAACTTACTTAGTTAAAAGTTGCTCTCCACAGCTAAGTGCTGTAGCCGGCGCAGGCATGCGAAGAGAATGGTGGTGGGTGACAACTTTGTTGAAACAACTGGACAATGGCTGAACAGTTAGGTTTAACGCATTGCCAGCACAGCCTGAAAGCAACTGACAAGTGTGAGTGTGTGTGTGAGGTGGGAGAGAGAAAGGGAGTGCGTGGGAGAGTGTAAAGTGTATCTTATACGACTGCGAAACGCTATTGTTCTCATGGGGAGAACATAAAGAAAGCTGAAGAAAAAAAGTTGAGAGATATCTAGAATATTCATTTGGGGTTATGTGTAACTTGTTGCATTTGTTACAGTTATGAGTTATTTGGCTGTTGATATTATGGTTGCAAATATTTAATAAAATATATATAAGAGAGCTAGTTAAGAGTACGCGATGAAGAAATACGCTGTACGTAATATAGGCAGAAAAGAGTAACATTAAAAGGGATATCCCTTTGTATGTATGCATTTATGAATGAATGTATTGCTTTCACTTTGAACATCTATAACATCTAAACTAAAAGAGATATCAACCAAATATAAATACCAGCGTGTAACCTAATGTCTTAACTCATCGAGTATGAACTCATATATTTTTTAAATATTTTTAAAACATTTTATCATTATTTTAAATTTTAAAAATCAACCCAAAATAGTTTAATTTTTTAATATTATGTCGACCTTGCATTTATTCAATAATCTAATTATTTTCCTATTACCATTGTAAGTTCTTTGATTTTCCTTGCATTGATTTTCAAGTTCGATGTTCCGATTGCAATGAAATATTATTATTATTACACACCTAAAATTATTATTATTTTCTTTCTATTTTTAGCCATTAGCTCAAGCTGCTGCAATATGGCATAGAAAAAATGCGCTGAACTGTGGATAAAGCAAATGACTTTGCCTCTGACCGGCTGTGTGCATGATTTTAATGGCGCACACACATACACTGATACGCAGAATATACCCTTACAGACACACTCACACACATGCACAGACAGGTCTCCTAAACGTAGACACTTCAATTTAACGAGTAGCTATCGCACTTATCAGTTGCTTTGCTATGGTGACCCCTGACACGCTCTCTTTGCCCACTCTCTCCCACGCGCTCTTCGGACTTTTCACTCTTCAGCCTCTTAGCCCGCACATGTCAGAAAAAACCATATCATAGTCACCTCCTCTGTGGCTCTTAGTCGCATCTTCGTTACGTTTTGTTGACTTTTATGTTGGTTAAGTTGTGGTTGTTGTTATTGTTATGATTGTTGTTGTTGTTGCTGCTGTAGGTACTAAATGTGGGCAACAGCTGTTATTGTTATAGTCACAGTCGCCCGTGCAGTCAACGTTGCGGTCGCAGTCGGCGTCTCTGTTAAGCATTGTGCGCTTGAGCTTATGCAATTGCCGCAAAGGAAGAACACTTTTGTTGAGATAATTAAGAAGGTATTTAGTATACATATGAAATATGTAAGAATCTATGCAATATTCATATAAAGTAATAACAATTAGGAAGATATAATATACATATAGTATACAGACAATTGTTTGTTTTGTTTATTATTCAACGCCGGCCATAATTCTTTTCAGATTCCATTAACAGGAGTTGCATCTTCTCTAACATCGTCGATTCATGCTATTAACAGCGCTCTCAGCGGTTAACATGCGCTCCCGACCTAGCACAAGTTTGAGTTTTTTCTCTTTAGCGCTCAAGAAGAATTAACAGCATGTTTACCTAACCTCAATTCAAATTCTGTAATATCAAGGCATTAAAGATTTGATGTCTTTTGTTTGTTAAATTAAAGATATTTAATTTATACCTAAATAAATTACAAGTACATATAAAATCCTCATAGATATTTAATTGTTGACATCTGCTAACTAATCCAGCCGCAGCTCTAATACCTACTCAAGCTGAAGTTAGGGCCATAAAAGCCGACATTACAACCACAATAAGGAATAATTTCTAAGTGACATTTTTTTTTTTTTTTTTTTTTTGGTTTTATAGCTCTGCTCTAGTGTTGCGATTTGCAATTATTTGCCAAGCAGTTTGATGGTCATCACTGAGACAGATAAAAAGCCACTTAATTATATTGTTTCTAGCTTTTATTGTTCCAAGTCCAAGTCCAAGTTTATGGCCAACAAAAGTCAACAACAATTAAGACGTCTGCGGACAGCATTTGTTGGCTTTGGCTTAAGGAGCTGTTTAAGAGCTGAATGCAAATGAACAAACGAATTGAACTATTCCTGGCAATGTTTATGGATCAACAGCATTATCATTTCTCATCATAAAACGCGAATGGGAGGGGAGTTGGGGGCAGTTGGGCAGGCTGTTGCGGAAGGTTGAGCTAGGCTGTCGTGCTGGTATAGTTGGAATGTATTCGGGAAGCAACACCTTCAGTGGCAGCAGCGCATAATTCATTACGAAACTTGCAAACGGCGCGTGACTAAAGTGAAAATGTTTACGACCAATTTTCTAAGTACGAAGCCAAAAAAGCAACTAAGAGCGCTCTAACTGGTAATGCTCGACTAGAGAATACCCTAAATATGCTCTGCGTACTCGAATATCTCTTAATTTATTGTATTTTCTGTTGTCCAACCAGATGACAGAAGGCATAGACAAACCGAGATAATATATGAATAGATGAGAGGAAAAACTGTCCGACAGACGGTCTGACAGACAGACAGGGAGACGGCCTTAGGAATGGAGGAACGTGTGGACGAACGAGCAGATGGTGGGAGTGACGGGCAGACGAACGGATAGATAATGGAACAGACGGTCACCCAGATAAACGAATGGAGAGACGGACGAACTGTCTCACGACCAAAGTAATAGATGGATAAACGATCGGCAGAACGACGAGACGGACAGACAGACAGCAGCAAGGACAACCAGCAAGGAAGGTCGGACATTGGATCCTGTGGCAGAAGGACGGACTCATGGTCGGACAGATGGACGAACGAGAAGACGAAAAGACAAACCTAAGGTCAGAGTACTAATAGTCGGACAGATGTACATTCAGACAGACAGATAGTCGGGTAGACAGACAGATAATCAAACGGTCAATCAGACGGACAAAACGATTAACGGATGAAACGAGGAGCGGAACAAAGGCGGAACGAACTAAAAATAAACAATTTGTAAGGAAGCGCCTACGAAAAGAAGATCAGACATAGTATGGAAGGACGAAAGAAAGAACGGACAAAAAGTGGGATGGATAAACATGCTAACTCAAAGGCAAAGACAAAGAGATAAACAAACGTAGCTTGAGCGGCTCAATAGATCATCCGGATCCACAATATGGAAACACTAAACGTCCTGCAACATCTCCTTCTGCCCGTTACAAACGGCTACAAAAAATCAATATACCCCGCATACCCACTGCTGCAATGTTTCGGAATTTGGTCGCTGCTTGGCTGCCAAGAAATTGTTGCCATTGGCCACGTTCGGTCGCGTCGCCTCGCCGAGCTCTGGCCGGGCGTTAAGCATGATTTATGATTTGTTTTAAGCTGCTTTCAAAGTCGCTGGCACGGCAAGTCAAATTGAAATTTACACGCAGACATAAAGGAATGAATGCCCTGATGGATATCTCAGCTGGACAAAAGTCCCCAACAACCAGCCACCCAGTCACCCAGTCACCCAATCACCCAACCACCCAACCACCCAACCACAATAAGTACGCAGCATAAATACTAAGCAGCAGCAGGAGGCGAAAGCAAAGCCAAAGCTGAGCCAGCTCGGGGACACATATGCGTTGTCTGAGCAGCTCGGATTGGCTCTCTAGCTATTATTGTGCTCAGCATTATCATTATGATGATCATCATCGCCATCAGCAGTGTCATCATTGTACTTAACTCCTGAGGCGCCATTCAATTTGCTGCCCTTGCACTTGCATTTCAGTTTCAGTTTTCGTTTCGTTTGTTTCGTTTCAGCTGGATTATCGGCAAAGCTGCATGAAAATTTAATAATACCTGAGTGTGCGAGTGTGTGTGCTGCAACAGCATGTGGCATGCGGCATGTGGCATGTGGCATGTGGCATGTGGCATGTGCTGCTCCATGACAACTATAGCCAGAGGCAACAACGACAACAGCATCCACAGCATCTTTTGCCATTAAGTTCTATTTAATTTGTGTGCTCTGCCAATAAATCACAACAATGCGTTCGCAATTCGCTTTATGAAGATTGCGTTTCTCATGTCATAATAGCCACAGGTGATAGATATAAGAGGGCAGGTATAACTAGGAGCTGCAGGCAGTTTGATATATAAAGAAAATTCAATTTTATATCAATTTTAGAGAGCTGTAGTAATAGAAATTGCACGTAAGCAAACATAATAAAATAAAATACTAACTAAAATAAAATAATACAAATTAATAAAGAAAATATAAATATTCATATACTTATGCTCATTCACGAAATTCAAATGAGTATATTAGTTGTACAATGTCTGTCTTGCTGTCCTTCGGTCTGTCCATTTCGCTGCTATTTAAACTGGAGACTTGAAGTTGGAAAATGGTCTGCTTGAAGACTTAAAATATATAATGATTATATAAAATTATATGTATCCAAGCGTAAAATAATTTTAAATAATATTGCTAATCATGCATGTCATATAAAAAATTAAATATTATCAATAACTTAAACAATTGCTGAAACACATATAGTTAGCTTAAATAATATCCTTCTGGCTGGGTCAGCCTGTATTTAATTGTCTGAAGTCTTGAAGACCACAAGTTATTGAGACATAACTTGATTTAACTTGACTTGAGTTTATAGAAAAAACAAAAAAAAACAAAACAAAAAAAAAGATTAGTAAATGTATATTTAAAATATCAAAGCAATTCATGTATTTTATATTAAAAATGTATATATTTAATAAAATATTTTAAATAATAATAAAAAAAAATTTTTTCTAATAAAATGAATAACAAATGATAAGAAAATTACTCACAAACATGCGGAAATATAGTTCTTTTAAAAAATATCCCTTCAGTTGGGTCTACTTGAAATTCGATATATTTTCCATTATGCAACTTTGATAACCTATTGAGGTATTTATTAAGCAAAAACTCTTTTGCATAAACTTAAAGCGCTTTAAGCTGATGAATTTTCACCAAATTTAAGCTCTTTGTATTTTGATTTGCAATATATCACACATTTACCCAAAAGCTTAAAAAATACAAAGTATTTTACGTTACATTTATCTAATCAAATTCACAAATGCATTGTAATGTGCCCGCACCATAGCTAAATAAGTATATATAAAAAAAAAAAGAACAAAACAAAATTCAGAAAAAAAAAAAACTAGAAAAAACAATTTACAAAATTCGCATTTAATGCAGCAGAAACGAAACACACACACACACATAGACAAACACACACACACACACACACACACACACACACAAACACACAGAGACAGTTCACATATATGTTTACAGTGTTGTACAATGGCCACGCCCCTTTTGGTCTGCTCCAACGCTTAGCCACATGACAGTAGAGCCAACCGCCATTATACACCAGCTAAATGTTAATTCTCGCTTAGCGCCGTACGCGGCGTATACGTAATATCGTATCCGCCGTATACGTAATGTGGTGCAAACTGATTTTTAGTTGTTGCCAGTGAGTTTTGTCGGGTTTGCAGTTGTAGTTGTTGCCCACGCACACACACACACACACACATAGGGGCACACACACATTGACATGCTGGTTCACATTTGAGCGAGTTGATTTTACAGTTCATTCAGCTGTTGACCAAAATTACCGCGGCTTTAACTCCCGCCGCCCGCTGCACTTCACGTCTAACAAAATAAGTTGAGTTTCCGCTTGGATATATTTCGCTCTCGCTCTTTCCTTTTTTTTTTTTTTTTTTTTTTTTTGGTTTCCATTTAGCAAAAGCACCGAAACAATGTGCGGACTATTAGCCAAAATGTTAAATGACACGTTGCATGCTGCGATTTGTTGCAGCTGCGTATGTATGTGTAGGTGTGTGTGTGTGTGTGTGCTGTAGCCTGGCAATAGTTGTTGAGGCTGAGCTGTACATGATTGGGGCTTAACTGTTGTTGTTGTTGTTGTTGGGGCTGCATGGTCAGCTGCATTTTTCAAATAAACCATTTGGCCATTTGTAATGCGAATTTAAGTTTCAGCTTAAATCAAGCACAACTCGGCCAGAAACAACCACAGAACAGTTAACAAATTGTTTAAATATTTAGTTTTTTTTTTATTTTATTTATTTTTTTTTTTTTTTGGTTGCAGCTGCACACGGAATGCGGAAATTTAATATTACTAACTGAGCTTAGTTTTGAATACCGGGTGAATTCATTGGATTGTGGAACGAGTTGAAGGTTTGGAAAACATGTTTAAATAATTAGTAGAAGGCTTATCTATGGGTGGATCAGAAATATTCTAGGAATGTAGTAGAAATACCGGCCAAAATAATCGGTAAATATATGTCGCATCACTAAATCACAAATCACCTCTACTTTATCGGATCTGAAGAGAGTGGAAAGTAAGAGTCAATCTGCCAGAGCTTGAAAAGCATGTATAAGTTGTGCTGGTGGTAGTGCTCGACTATAAAATGCTTGAACACTTCGCTACCGACTAGCAAGACTGGCACTACCGAGCACTACCTAGCAAGCAGACTCTACCCTCCCTAAGACAGCCGTCCCATACATTTGCATTTTGAGAGTGTTCGACTGGGAAATGCACTGACTCTCCCAATAGCTGCGCTGAGTTCTTATTACGGTGTCAAATAAACTCTTATGCAAGAAGTTCTTAATTGGATCTGAGAGAAAAATAATAGAAATATATATAAAAATAAAAAAAAGCTGTAAATGCCAATGAGTGTTCTTTGACTAGGAATTCCGAAGATTCCAATATTCTCTACTTCGCAGCGATTCTCTTTTCAGTACACGATCTTTATTGAACTGTTAGGGTGGCCCTTCATACCATTACCATTAACCATATGATATATGAGTTATCAAGCTCATTATAATTTAATATTAATACTATAATAATATAATAAAAATACTACATATACTACATATAATAGTCAACTATTTACTTATTTACTAAAACGGGAATGAGTTACTTCATCTCTTCAACAATTTCCCAGCATATTTCTGCCTGCGTATACGTAATATTTGTCTTGAATCCTTTGCATATTCTCCCTAATACAAAAAAAAAAAAATGCATTGTTCAGCATTTTTGAAATTTTCTGCCTTCTGCAAACTATGCTCAACTATGTTTGAGTGCTGGATAATGCTGAAGCTACTAGATCTTCACACCTCTCGTAACTTCCTTGGCCAGCGGCGTTGCTTGGCACAACTTTTCAGCTGCTGCCCAACGCCATTGTGTTTTATTCAATTTGCTTTTGAGCACAAGAAAACGAAATAGAGAAACAGAGAGAGAGAGAGAGCGCAAGAACAGAATAAAAACTGAAATTTTTGTATTCCATAAATTCGCTGGCACTTCAATCTCTGCTGGAGTTCTGTCTGCCTCCACCTCACTCTCCCTTACACGCTCTCTCTCTCTCTATCTCTCTCTCTCTCTCTCTCTGTCTCTTTTCAGTCAGACATTGCTAGCAAAATGCATTTCATTCACAATTTTATATTTCCCTCATTGCTTTTTTCTATTCCAAAAGTTTTTTGCGGCTTCATTGTCAGCCTTGTGCCATCTTTTTGTCTGCTTTTAATAATGCATAATTTGTTTTATAACTGGGCGCCATTTTTTCTGTACTTGTTTTTATACTCACTCACGAAAGTGAAACGAGTATATTGGTTCTGTGCAATGTCCCCGTCTTGCTGTTCTTCCGTCGGACCATCTTTATTGAAACCAGAGACTTCCATTTAAATGGTATTCAGATTTTCCCAACCTATCCACTAGGGACGTTGCAAATCGGAAAATATATTTTCCATGATTTATAATTTATATATATAAATAACAACCCATGACCAAAGACATATAGAGTATATTTCCACGCCCATTTTGGCCGTGAAGGAGTATCGTATAGACGGCTACTCCCGACTGCATCGCTCTTACTTGTTTTTGCTCTGCTTCCATGGAGCACAATATTACAATTTATTCACAATATACGAAATTTTTTTAATCAAAATGAAAACAATGCGCTCGAGCCATTGTTGCCAACTTATTATAGAAATTCTTTTCTTTTCTCTTTTGAATTCTTCTTTTTTTTTATTGTATATTTTTTGCGTCCTTCTCAATAGGAATTCAGTTCATTTTCTAAAGTGGACGACGCTCATAAACTGCTGGACATCTATTGTCTAAGCTTGCATGCGGTATATCTCATTGTGGGCGAATATAATATAGATATATATGTATACATGTATATATGTTATATGTGTGTGTATGTAAGACAGCCATTGTGAGCTTAAATCTATTTAGTTTCAACAATTTTATTAAAATATTCGAAGCAAACAGAATATGCAAAGCGTAAAATAATAGAAAGGAACGGAAAAATATGAGAATATAAAAACTAAAATATTTTCTATCAAAGCTAAAATAGCAACAGATATTTTTACAAAAAAAAATACAAAAAATAAAAAATGTATGCTGACTTTAAATATGAAAAGAGTATATTTGTGTACACGCTGCAACTCAAACTGAATATATATTTGTATAAAGGCGCGAGACCAATCGAAATTAATTTATTCACTCTCGCTCTGAACAAGAGCCATCGGTTCTTTTCGTTTTTGTTTTGCGTTGAGCGTCTTGAGTTGAGCTATTCGTGTAACGCTCATTTAACGAATATCATTTATGGAGAGACACGATTGACGCTCTCCCAATTAGACTGAGTAAGTGCGCAAATAGCTCAACAAGCCAATGAAAACGAGCCTCACAGTTACATACACATGCACACACTCAATTCACGTACGCAGCACTCGCATGCATACCTACACATACATAGAAGACTTTTTGGTGCATTTGACTCAGCCAAACGGTCGGGGAAGAAAAGGATCGAAATATAATAAGAACAAAAACGGTTGCTCTCCAGTCACTGTTAAGCGTACTCTCACTAATACTATCATTCAATCGGGCGAGCTGATCTCTCTCTCTCTGGGTTCTTTCTCAAAGTGTGAGTGAAAGGCACATATTCTTCATTTCAAGCGGAGTCTCTCCCTATGTTATTAACATTTTGTTAATAAAAATATAAAATTTTCTTAAAATACAATAAGCTAAGCTTTCAGATATTCACCTACATATCTATTGAAGTCTCGTTATCCCAATAAAAACATAAAACAGTCTCTAAAAAAAGTACTCGCACGCATTTGCAATCAAAATGTAATCATAATTTTAGATTTATTTCAATTGATTGAGCATATTTAATATTTGTTTGTTGTTTGCTTGCAGCTTTATCACTTTGCACGAAACATTTAAAAACACATTGTAGGTGATCAGGGGCAGGAGTGGGCAGGTGGGAAAGTGGGTGGGCCGCGGCACGCTCATAAAATTCCCAAGTGAGACATAATAATAATAAAGCAACAAAGACAATTCGGGTCGTAAAAATACGAATAAATGTTATAAATGTTGCCATAAAATTTACAACAAGAGTGGCAATACTGGGTGGCCAAAGAAAGGCATTGGGGTGGCAACGCTGCCAAATATCCTCCCTTTTCAACTGATTGATATGTGTGTGGGTGGTTGGGGGGTTGGGTGGTTCGTCCGTGGCATACATAGGTGTGATTGCCGCAGTGTCGCCTTGCGTGCCAAAAACAATGTAACATTTTTCTGGCACACACACATGCATACATGCATATGTGTGTATGTGTGTGTGTGAAGCAACATGCAATGTAGCCCGCACAGCAGGAGCAGGGGTTCGAGGCGTGCTGCTGCCGAGTCGCTGGCGAGCCACGCCGAAAAAGAGGCAAACACACAGCAAACAAATGACAAAAAATATGTTACAAAGTGTCGCACATGGTCACACACACACGCAACACACACACAGACACATACACATTGAAAGCAGCTGCGTTGCTGGCAAGCAACTTCACAATGTTCTCTCGAAGCGTTGTGCCATTTCACTTTGGTTGTGGTTCGAGCTGCTAGCACTTACCGAACGAGTATGAGCGAGAGGGAGAGACACCGAGAGAGGTCGATTGTGTGTGTGTGTTGTATGTGTGGTGTGGCCCTTTTGTGTCATCGTCGCATTCGTGTCAAATTTATTTTTGTATTTTAGTGTAATTTTGTTGATTACAGCGCTGTTGCCTTTGTTTGGCGTCGTTATATGTATGTATTTATATATGCATATATGTGTGTATGTGTACGTGTGCGTGTAGATGAGACATTGCTGAGTGTGCAATTTATTTAGAGTGATCCTTAATGCATATATTCCACACACACACAAGAAAAATAAAAATAATGAAATTAAGTTTTGTATATATTTTGAGTTTAATTGATTTACAGAATTTGTGCTTTTTATAAAATTATATAATGATTAAAGTTATAATTAGAAATGTTTATTAAATAATAAATAATGATATATATTTGAATTAAATAAAATATATATTTGACATAATTATACATTTTATATAAAATTCAAATTTGTCTGGGAAAATTCCTTTAAAATGATTTAATTATTAAATTATTATGAATTATTTTAAATAATAATAATAAATATAAATATATATAAATATTTTTTATAAAATGCCATAATCAATAGCTTATCAAATGAGTAATTTGAGGACTACAAATTTAATTGAATTAAATTTTATTTAAATAAAAATTAAATGCAAACATAATAAATAATTATTCTATGACAATTCTCGGCTTTAATATTGATAATAGTATAAGTAGTATATAGGTATACCCCCATATCTCTACTGAATAAACTATATATAATCTTTGTAAGCTTTAAATACCCAACCCTTTGCTGAATAACAATGCTAAGTCTCTATATTTCCATTACAATTGCCCAACCCCAACTCAGACTTGGCAGAGCTAAAAAGTATGCAACGGTTTTTTCTCATTTCGTTTTCTCATTTAAGACTGCGCTGCTGTTGCCCTGTTTAGAGCTTGTTAATATTAAAATTGTTGTTGTTGTTGTTGCTGTAAATGTGTTTCGTTGGCATTCACTGGGTGACTTCGCTCACTTCTCGCCTGGCGTTGGCGCCAAATGTCTAATGAAATCTAATAAATTAAAGAGATTTATAAAAGCATGACCCACGGGCTCCAAGGCTTGGCTTGGCTTGGCTTGGCTTTGCTTGCCTTGTCCTGGCCTGGCCCACACCACAGACTGAGCCAGCGGCTTAATTCTGGTCGCATAACTTATTACGGCACGGCATGTAGGCAGGCAGCCAATGCATTGAGGGCCGTAAATTCCAACAAGTGGACGATGGTCAAGTCCTTCGTGTGCTGCTTGGCTACTTGGAAAATGTCTTTAAACTTTTGCCGTTAGCTGTGAAAACTCCGCTTTGTTTACTGTGTCCGAGATCAAAGATGAAACAGATTAGATTCAGCCCACAATGAAGTCCACTTCAGTTCGGTTGAATTGAGTTAAGTAGCATCAAAGGGCTAAACTTCTTATGAACTGACATCAGAACTGGCCGAGCATTATACCAAAATCTTTGTTTACAGATTGTAAGGTTTAAGTTTTCAACTCAATCAATTAAATACACATTTAAATATTTTTGATGGTTGCATGGAAAGGGAATAAAAATAAATAAATAATTCAATAAATAAATACCTAAATAAAATTGCAGTTGAGCATAATTCACTGCATGCTACTCGCTCAAGGTCAAAGTCACACATTAAGTAAATTTAATTTAAAATTATTTTTCTATCTTACAATACATATATTAAATATTAAATGTTATCAGGAGCTTAAAAAACTGTAAAAATATAATTATTTAAAATACAATATATACAATATTCTTTGCTCGGCTGGTGCAAGTTTTTCTGACCTTTCTATATAACAAAAAATAAATAAAAAATTAAAATGGAATGAATTAAAAAGAAAAAGTATTTTTCATTAGAAAAAAAAAATATATTTTGTAAGACTAGAAAAAATACTAAGCCTTCGACGCTTTATCAGAGTGGTACGGTACTTGGGAATATATGCTAATATTATATATGGATATAAAGCACATTGCTAAAAACTAATATACTCTATTTGAATATAGGCACGAGCTAAAGAAAAAACTTTACAGCTACAAACAAAAATGGGAATTTAATTGATTTGCAGTTTCAGTGCAGATTGCAAGCAAAATGAATAAAAGTATTATATACATATATCTATATATAGAGACAAATCTATGTCATATTATATACATACACAAGTATATATATATATATATTTTATGTGCCATTGTGAAGCATGAAACGTATTAGATTTCAATATATGTGGAAAGGTAGCCATGGCCATAAATTTAAATTG
Organism: Drosophila arizonae; assembly: GCF_054131065.1. Lineage (NCBI taxonomy): Eukaryota > Metazoa > Arthropoda > Insecta > Diptera > Drosophilidae > Drosophila > Drosophila arizonae. The sequence goes on along the minus strand of NC_142925.1, from coordinate 15,537,647 downwards.
ACTATGGATTGGAGCAGCTCAAATAAGAATAAAAAATAATAATAATAAAAAAGAATCAACAAGAAATTCGTGTAAATTTAATCAAAGAGCGCGAAGCGAGAAGCGAACAGCCAAGAAACAACAACAAGAACAACAACAGCAGCAGCAGCAGCGATAACTGGGCTAAATCTCTTAGGCAAGTTGGCTATAAATCTTAACGTAATATATATAAGGTGCATGCAGTGAGAGTATTTCACATACGCACTCGGCTGGGGCAAAGCTTTTTAAAATGATTTATGGACACTTTGGATGGGGCAACGGAAGGATGAGCATGTGCGAAAAGACTTAAGAGAGCAGGAGTGGGAGCAGGAGTAGCAAGTGGGAGCAGGAGTCAAAGGAGTGAACGCTTTGCTACCTTCAATTGCAATTACACTGAAATATATGTATATATATATATATATATGGAATGTATATATACTATATAAATACGTGAGTGTGTGTGCGTGTGTGTGCTTGGGCCTGTAGCATAAGTGAAAACACTTTTGCAGCCACCCACAGTGCCTTGTTATTTCAGTCTCGAAAGGCGAATGCATAAATTATGTTAAATTACCCACGCAGAGCTGTCCTTCAGTTGCCCACGATACACTTTAAATATACATATACATATAAATTTCGCATTTTTCATATATTTTACAGCTCGAATATATCATATTGGAATTCGCAAAGTTGTAAAATTTCCATTAACCTTTCAGAAAAAGGGTTTGACTCTTGGACGCTATTATTTATTAATAATATTCGGTGGAAATCTCATATTTTGACATTTAACTTCAGAGTGAGTTTCGAAAACTCTAAATATATATATATATACCTACTTCAATTCACGCAGCAATCGGCTTGTGAATTTGACTTCCTGCTGAGCGGAGACGCTCGCCGCCGGCAGCTGCAATCAAATGACAAAAACTTGTTGCCACATTTTAGAGACAAACTTTGATTTATTGAACATCGATTTGCACTCTACTGTATTAGCATGCCAAGTACACTGAGAGAAACCAATAATAATATATATTTATTATTATTATTATTTTTTTTTTTTACATAGATTTCAATCTGTGCATTTATGTACACGTTAATTGCTTTAGGTTAACATAATAAAGTTTTGTTTAAGCGACATACATACATGGATACATAAACACAGCTCGCATCTCTTTCACTCACACATTGAGAAAAACTCAGAGAGCAACCAATTGCATTGCTTGGGATCTGTGAGCAACCATTTTTCTCGTTTTATTTCGCTCTGTTTCTTCTCCGACCGTTTGATTGAGTCAAACCAAAAAGACTTCTATTTATGTATTGATATGCATGCGGAAGCTGTGTACGTGAAATGAGTGTGCATGTGCATGTATGTAAATTTAAATGTGAAGAGCATTTGCATTGACTTTTGAGCTACTTGCGCAATTAGTCAGTCTCATTGGGCGAGCGTCAATCGTGTCTCTCCTTAAAAGATATTCGGTAAACGAACATCACACGAAGAGTTTGACTCAAGGCGCTCAACATAAAACGAAAAGAACGGAAGTGTCTTGCTAATAGAAAGAGAGAGAGTGAGTGAACGACTTTTAATATCTCTTCGGCTTGCCTGACTGCAGCTTCTGTAAAGAGAACAAAAACAACTCAAGCTGGCTTCCAATTTTTATACGCTTTCAACTCTTATGGACTTCCACTCAAAGGGAACAAAATGTTAAGGCTGTCAGCTTAGAATAGCTCTGAAAAGAAGATGCTCGAACAGCAAAAGGCAGTTGATCTAATATGGTGTATATATTATAAATTTATTATAAAAACTATCAGCTTTCATGAAATTGACAAAGTTGTCTTAGAGCAAGAGTAAATTGAAAATCTCGCCCTTGTGGACGGGCAATCGCTTGTGCCACACGTAGCTCACATAAAGGTAGCTGCAGTAGCAGAATAGCAGGCGAAAGAAGAACCGCCGATTGGGCGTGAAGAGGCCAAGAATCTGTAGGCGTGGCTGGAGCAAGACCCGCCGCATGCTCTGCCCCGAGCTGTACATGTGGCTAGACGTGGAGCAATGTCGATCCAGCCAGCCGTGCATGGCCAGCGCCTGGTTGAGCTGCAGCAGCTGGGCGAGATGCATCCAGGTGGTGTCCCGCGGCGATCTGGTGGCCACAACAAGTGCATCGAGCGACTGGAATAGTATGCGCAAGCCATTCGCCAGCATCAGGATGTCCAGCAGGCGACGCCAGTGGCCGAAGGACAGCGCATAGATCATTGTCAGATTGTAGACGACAATCTGCAGGAGCTGCGGCGCCAGCGTGTCCAGGAGCTGCTGCGTGAGCCGCGCATAGGCCACATAGAGGCGCTGGATGTAGAGCAGGCGGCGCTGCAGCCGCTTCACGGCTCGATAGTCCGCGTGCAGCGTCTTCATGTGAAGCTGCTCCAGCTGCTGCTGCAGCTCCGTGTTCAGCTGCTCGAAGGAGGCCAGCAGGAGGTACAGGCAAATGCTGATCAGATGCGCCGCCATGTCCAGGCACCACACGGAGAAGCTGCCGGGCAGGGCAACGACCAGGAGAGAGCCGAACATGACAATGGCATCCGATTGTCGCCTATAGACCCACAGATAGATCTTCATGGTGAGCAGCTTGAGGGCCAGCTGCACCACCAGCAGCCAGGACACCTGCAGCTGGCAACGCGTCAGCCGGTAGAGCGCCGGCGCCAGCCGCAAGAAGCCATTGATGAGGCGCACGCGCTCCTCGTGCACGCGCCGCGGCTGCCACAGGAAGAAGCAGAGGAACAGATACGGCTGCATGTGCAACAGCGAGCTGTACGGACTGAGCACCGCCAGGCTGAGGAAGTACGCGAACGGTAGCGCCACCAGCCGCGACACCGTCACACTGTAGTGGGTCAGGTGCACCGCGTTGCCCCTCCGCCGGTAGCGCAGCCGCAGCAGACCCAGGAAGTAGAACTGCGCCAGGTAGAAGCGCAGCAGCAGCAGCGCCGAGAAGCGTATGTACTGGTTGCTGATGCGGAACGCGCGCAGAAATGCCATCGTGCGCACCTGTGTCTCACCTGCAAAGCGAACACGACTGACTCGAGCCACGGCAGGAGTAGCGATGGCCCCGTCAAATTGCTTCATTTGGCTGCTAATGACTTGACTAATGACATGACTAATTCAACTATTAACACGTACACCCTTTCCTTTTTGGTTGAGCTTTTGCGATCATTGGCATACCCTGTAAATAGGATACATTGTAGAAAGGAATATTTTATATATGTTATCTTTAATTATTTTATTTATTTTTTATGTATATAAATATAATATTATTATTATTAATATAATACTTTTTAGTATTAATAACATTATTTTATAATATTAAAAATAAAAATTAAAAATATATATTTTCGTTCTTTTATATAATAAAAAGCTTAAAACATTATTTATGATATACATATATATATTTTATATTATTTTTAAAAAATTTAAAAATATATATTTTCGTTATTTTATATAATTTATAGTTATAATTACCTTAGAGGCTTGTAAATAAAAAAGCTTAAATCAGTTTTCGTTAACAAAGTCCAGGAAAATTAAAATAAGCATTTTGTTTATTTTTATACCTTCTAAAAATTAAATATATATATATTATAATTTAATAAGGGACAATAATAAAATATTTAAATATAATATAACAATAAAAAAATCCTTCAATATTATGATAATAACTGAGTAGACAATACTAATTACGACTACATTAATACACTGTAAAATTAACTTATTCATTACTTTATTTATTTATTACTTATCTTGCAATATTTTTCAGCCTTTTCCACTAAACGGATATTCCTTACGAAAAAATATGTGTAATAAATTTATATTTTATTTTTTATTTCTTTTTTATTTCTTTTTGTATTTTTGCTTTTTTTTTTTCTTTAAAAAGTTCGTGCTGTAATGTGGCAAGTTTTGTCAAAGGCAACCTTGAGTAGAAAGTTCTGTTAGATCATAATTTGTTATATAATTAATTTAATTGGCAAAAAGTGACAAGTTTTTTGTGACGAAAGAAGAAAAAATATGATTTTGGCTGTGCAAGGAAATTATGCAAAAATTTCCATAAAATATTTCATAAGAAAGTGGAGTTGAGGTGGGCAGGAGGCGGCCGGAGGCGGCAGGCAAAGTGGAGCAGTGCGTTGTGGTAATTAAAAAGTTGGCCAAAAAGGAATCCGTAGTCTGGAACCAGGGATCGTTGACAGCTCAAAGGACCGACCGACCGCCGAGCGATGACAGCAAGCAAAACTTTGCGATTGGGTCGGGAATTGGTTCTGGCTCCGGCTCTGGCTCCGGTTCTTACTCCGGCTCTGGCTCGACGAATTCAGGCAAAGTCAACCAAAGGCACAAAATGTTTACGAGTTCGCGCTGCAAAATAAGTTGAAAAAATTTGCAACTCGTTGCCAAGTTTGTCACCACACAACAAATATAACAACAACAACAAAAATATATGTAGAAAAATAAGTGTAAAAAAAATACTTAAAAAATACTGATGCATAAAACATTGCGAAGGCCTTGGCTAACCGCAGACACCAACGAGCTGCGGTTGGGCTTCGGTTGGTCAGCGTTGCCACTAATGTTGTTGCTCTTGTTGTTGTTGTTGTTGTTGTTGTTAGTGTTAGTGTTGTTGCTGCTGCTCCTGGTCATTATTGATGCCTTTGGCGACAAACGCGCCAGCAGCGGAAATTGGAAAAGTTCTCGAAGGCATCTTACAGTTCAATTTAAAGCAAGAAGTTGAGCTAACTAAATATTAAAATAAAGAATGTAACTTAAAGAACTATTTCATATTATATTTAAAAAAAAAAAAAAAATCATACTGCATATTAATATAAATTTCATTTTCATTTACATATCACACATATTTCCATCATTATAAAAGCTTTTAAATTTACTTAACAAACATTTAAATTGTTTTAGTAATTTTTTAGTTTTGTTTAACATTTCTGCATTTCCTTAAAACTTCATGTTTCTTTAATCTAGTTGAAATTAATTCTGTTATTTATAAAAGTTGGTTTTCTTATTAATTATTATTTTCTTGGAGTGTACACTTTTCTTACAGTGTATAATTTACACTTCTGGCTTCATCCTTGTCTGATTGCATTTAGCTTTATATAAGAATTCCATGTGGAATTTCTTTTTCATAGTAGCCAAGATTTGAATGAGAGGGAGAGAGAGAGAAGGAAAGACAGTTAGTTTTTTCTTTAAAAAAAATCGAGTTTAATTCAATACTACTAAAAGTCGTACATTTATAAGCATATCAAGACATATCTACGACTACATATGTATGTGTGTCTATATTATATATGTATTATATATGTGTTTATCTAAATATACTTAAAAACCATATGGAACATATGTACATATGTATTTATGTACATGTCTCAGAAAGTGAACTTAGTAATTAGACTAGAAGCCATTAATAAATTATGAAAAAATACCTTAAAATTATACTCAGTTGTTTACCTATACTTATAAATATATATGCAATAATTTACATTCTTCATTTCATTAATAAAAAAAAAAATAGCAGTGATTTTTGCTAGCTTAAGAAAACAGCTGTTACAAGGAGAGGAGAGAGCCGCATAACCGTTTTGCTCTTATTCCAAAAAGCTTTGGCACTGCACTCTTCTGGTTTTCTTGGGACAATACACATAGGGGAAATGCGAAACGGTGAACCGTTTAACTAAGGGGCAGGCAACAATGAGGAGCAGACGCTGGCGATGTTATTTTTACTCCAATCAGAAATGCGTAACTGACGCGCATAGAACAATTCAAGCAACTCTAATTAGAGTGCAACAACGAGCGTTTTTTAATTTAAGAGATTCTAATTGGAATGCAGCAATGCACTTTTATATTATATTACTGTATAATTGGAATAATAGGGTTTATTGAAATAAATTTTGGCTGATATTGAAATAATAGAAAGTTGAAAAGAAATTATAGAAACTACTGAATGGAGTATGAAGCTGTACAAATGTCCAGCCCTACTATTTCCAATCAGAAGTATGTTAAATGATTGCAAAAAGCTGTCATAAAAAAGTTGTCAACTAGAATTGACAATATTGCAGATGGTCTATCAAAATACCAAATCTGCAATTACTTTCTGTTTTCCTCTAGTCAGAAAGGCTTTACAGTGTTTACTCCAATCAGAAAACAGTGAATTGCGCGCACAAAGCAATTTAATCAACTGTAATTAGTCTAAGCAACAATCCAAAATAGACAAAACATATAGATAAACTATTCTTCAGCTGTTGTCGGCGATGTCGCGGCGCAGCCAATCGAGCAGAGCATCTCGGGCGCATTCCGCATCGGCGCTGTAGCATTCCAGGGCGCTGATCTCGTCCAGCCAGTTGCCGATGATGTAGCGCTTGTTGCACGGCATCACGCCCATCGCACGGAGCGCCTTCAGGCAGTAGAGCTGCAGCCGGGCGTTCGTCCGGGTGTGCATGGCGCGTCCCACGTGGCAGATGAGCAGCGTGAATTCGCGCATGCGCCACAGGGCCCGCTTGCTATGGAGGCCGTTGAGCAGGGCGAGCACAATGTACTCGTAGCTGAGCACCGGCTGATCGTGCAGCTGCTGCTCAGCGGGAATGGACTTGTCCTCGAATATGTCGAAGATCATCTTGATGCCGTCGACCTCGTCGAACAGGCGCTGCCCCTCCGAGCAGCGCAGCAGCAGAGCGAATGCCTTGCAGTTCATCTCCCAGAACTTGGCCAGCCGATTGACGATGCGCGAGTGCAGCAGCTGGAACAGACCCAGCTGGATGCCCTGCTCCGGTGCCACCTCCAGCATGTGGCAGAGATGGTGCCACATGTCGGGCGGATACAGCGGCTTGCAGGGATCCTGCTTCAAGTAATTGGCAATGGAGGTCAAGTTCTCGGCATCCGACAGAACGATGCCCAGCACTGGAAGGGGAATATATTAAGGGATGGCCTGGAAATCCAATTGGATGCATTTACCCTTTGGCTTGCCCGTTAGATTGCGCAGTATCTCGGCGGCGAGATCTTCCTTGCGCGGTTCCATGTCCTTCAGAATTTTATAGAACTCAATCATTAAACATTTGCGATTCGCGATTTGCTCGGCGCCATTCAAATTGCGAGAAATTATGTCTGAGAAGAGGAAGAGAAAGAGAGAAAGCATAGAGTAGAGAAAAAGAGAGAAGAATGGAGTACCTACTAAAGATCTTCAAATATGTCTCAATCTCCTCAAAGTTCTCCGCGTGATACTTCAAACGTTTCCGCATAAATGCGTTCTTAAGTCTGCAAAAGAGAGAAGAGACTGAAGATGGATAGAAGGAGGGCAAGCTGGGCGGATGGGAAGATGGAAGAAGAGAATAGAGATAGGAAGAGTGGAATCAGGAATCCCATTATCTGTCGGATGGGAAAATGGGAAGACAAAACAAATTCTCGATTCTCGCTTTCAGCTTCTGTATTCCACTTTCAAGATGAGATGAGAAGATAGATAGAAACTTCCCTTCTTCTCCCCTATCCCCGTTTCCCGTTCCCCACTCACTTTCTAACGATATCCATCTCGAGTACAGCACGTTGCACATTTTGTGGATTGAGCAGAAATTCGGTCAGGGAAACAATGGCACGCCAATGGGTTAGATTGACATCGCTGTCGATCTCCTTCATCAGTTTGGGCAATGCAAAGTAGCCATAGGCCAGCTGAGCGCGATCAATGAAATAGGTGGAGCTCTTGGCGCATTGCTGTGGGAATCGGAGGCAGCAATCGCGCTTCTTTCTGAATTTATCCCATTCTGCATGAAGCATATTATTACTAAAATGGCTGAAATGCTGCAGCTGCTGGACTCTACCTGTGCTCTGCAGACAGTTGACGGTGCTGGACTTCATCACACCTTTCATTTCACGTTGCAGAAAATGATTTCGATATCTCTCCAGCTGTTCCCACATTTTGATTGTCAGTCAAATTAAGAAAAATAAGTATCGAATATAAAAAATAAGTTGTTCAGATTGTAATGATGTAAAGGGAAATATTTGAATTATTTTCAAATGCCAACGGCTCTCTAGATGGCGCTATTCAAATTGAATAAAAATACTAAAATAAAACTAAAATATGAATGTAAAGAGCGAGACGAAGAGTTCATCATTCATATTGAATTCAAAGAAGTTAATTCCGCTTGGCTTATAATGACATTATTATGAAATAATTAAAAAATTTTGATATGCTATTACACTGTACAATTAATATGCTTTGAATATATTTTCAAATACCAACGGCTTTTACGTTAGCGCCAATGTTTCTAGTGCTGCCAGATTTTGGCAACTGTAAGTTAACATTTCATAAAAATACTAAATTTATCCATTAACAGTGGAGTTTACTTTTTATCACAATAATAATATTTAAATATTAATAGAAATATTACATCGCATCACAATCATAATATTTAAATATTAATAGAAACTATATAGAGTTAAATATGTTCATATACCCACCATTTACAAAGAATATATATTCGCTTGCCACTTATTAAATGTCTCTGCAACTGGTCACATCTAGACGCTCGGTCATATGTTTCTGCTGCCGCTGCTGCTAATGCTGTCGCTGTCGCTGTCGCCGTCGCCGTCGTCGTCGCTGCCATTGTCGCTAGTTTGTTTTTATCCAACTGTGCCGGTCGGCAGACTCAGATCTTCGCTGTAGACGGACGCTCGAGAATTGAGTGAAGTTTTGTGTGCGCGCGCAATTGTTTTTCAGTTTTCGTCGCTTTCGATATTTGTCTCCTTTTGTTACGTCCGGCAGTGCGCCGCCTGCATATGCGTGTGTGTGCGCGCTTGCTTGTGTGTGCGTGTTGAGTGCATATGTGCATCTGTGTCTGTGGAAGCGCGCAGACAACAAAAGAAAATTTACCGGTCCACCTTCAGCGCTTCCTTGCCCTTGCCCAATGCCGTTATTCGCACTGCCAAAATAACCTATCGAATTTTTTTTCGCATACAAGTTGAATATTTTACAACTCAACTCGCTAAGCGCTTCTACATTATAAATTGGACCAACAAGAAATATTTCGCACAATAATGGCGTTGATGAGACTGGCAAGGTGAGTGTCAAAATGCAGCTGAATAACTCCAAACGGCATACAACGAGAATCCAATAAGAAATGCTGAAAACTCTTATAGGAAAGCCCCTTTGTCATGTCTGCAATTCCCAAAACTATTCTTCTTTCACCAATTGATATATCAATATGACTGTGGGTATATTATAATATATCTGCATACATATATGTATGTATGTTTGTATAGGTATGTACGTAGTATACAACGGGCACGTGCTATGACTATTGTAGGTTGAAAATTGTTTTTATCGATTTGCAAGTGCTGTGAGAGGAAAGTCCAAGAAATGAAACATACTCTATCCACATACACACATACCTATACCTACACACACACACACACATTTATGTGCATTGCAAATGACAAGTCTGTGCAATAAACTGAAAGAAGTAAAACAAATTCATTCATGGCATTCAAGCGAATATGAAATACTCTACTTACGTATACTCTACTTATGTATATGTATGTATGTATTTAAATTACTTTATGGAGACTACTTAACTTTGCTGACTGTCAAACTGTAAATCGTCTGCCATGAATGTAAAACTGTAGGGAGAAAGAAAGTGAAGTTTGTATGGGACTTGGAATACTGGAAAGGCGGATCTTGGCTGCATTTGTGCTTGTAAAACTGTAACGAAACACTAATGAATGTCAAACTGTTCTCCGGCTTTTGTGTCTGAAAAGTTTTGGCAAAGCAATATTTTCAGCTCCATCCCATTTTTATGCATGTAAAACTGTATGTGCAAATAGTGGATGTAGAACTATTGAAAAGAAGTTTGTATAAGGGTTTTGTGTCTGAAGTACTCTTCAATGACTCATAAACTATGTGGCTTAAACATTTTGCACATCTAGCAATATGTCTTTAATTATTTTGTATTAAATTATTTATGCACAAGATTTTGTTCATGAATTAAATATCTTGAATTCATATTCGTGAATAATTTTTGTTTATAAAAACCTGCGTCGACGTCGCGACGTTGACTTCGCCGTTATTCTCGCTGCTTTTTATTTCGTTTTGCTCTGTTCTTCTCTTCGGCGCCTCCCGTCCATTGTTTACCTTAACATTTAGCATGCAGATTGCGGTAATTGTTTTTGTTGTAGTTGTAGCCTGTTGTTGGTGTGCGCTGAGTGTGTTATTGCGCCTATTGTTGTTGTTATTGTTTCTTTTGGTGAGGCGCAATTGGCGATTGGGCTGGAGCCCCGCTTCCTCCACTCAACTGAATGGAACTGTAGAGGGAGCTTTAAGCTTTAAGCAAGATTTGTGTAAGTTTTATAGAAATACATTGTTCTTGTTTTTATTTAATTTCTGTTACGGTTATTAATGTTTCTGTTACTGTTGCTGCTGCTGCTGCGACTGTTTACAATTGCTTTATTGGTCATTGCACTTTACTGCAGCCTGGCCCTGAGCGTCAACTGTCCCTTCATTGGCAAATACCCTACACGTGCGTTGACATTATCGAAGTGCTACAACCTTGTTGTTGGCATAGTAAATATTTATGTTAAGAGCTTAATTTCATTTCATTGACATTTTATCTCAAGTGTTTAAACAGTTGAATATTTTGTTAAGTTAATATTTAATGAAATTGCATATATGTACATATAATTTAAATTTATCTTCCTTATTTACAAGATTTTATTGCAATTAATCTCCTTTATTATTTATATAATACATGGTTAAATATTTCCTTAGAGTATTGCCACTTCGTAATATAATTTTCACTTTTAATTCCATTTCTGCTTGTCAATAGATATCAATTGCCTTTGCTATATATAATATCCGGCAAGCTTAAGTTGCATTGCTTAATTAATTATCAATCTATCAAGCTTGTGGTTTTTAGTTTTATAGATATATAATGATACACAATTGCTGTTCTATAAATATCGAATAATATAATATAAACCTGAAGTAATCTAACAATATTATAATTATAATGGCATACTATTGTTTTGATTATTCACTGTTTTTTTTTTTTTTTTAATAACATACTATTGTTGAATCATTTATTGTTTCATTCATTAAAAAAACTTTTTAAAATTACCATACTAAGCATTGCCTGGCACTAAAAGCTTTACAACTAATAGTCATGCGACTGGGTAGTACTGCTAAAAAACAGATACCACCTAAAAACCCGCTCTTAAATACTAAAAGTTAACATTTTAATTAATTCTGGCAGCATTTTGATTGAGTCAGCAGTAAAACAGTTGTCAAATTTTATTGTTTTTGTTCGTTTCTTTTTCTACTCTCTCTCTCTCTTCTCTCCATTCACGATATATACAGCTTTACTTTGTCAATAGCCTTAACTAATAACACCTTTGTGCTAAGGTATATAGTAATTGCCGATTTGCCACGCCTCTGGTGTGCTAAATCTTAATAGCCTATCAAGTAAGTGCATGTCTTTCAAATTTAGAAAGTCCAGCTTCATAACTTTCTCAGAATGAGCATAAAGCACTTATTTTTTTTTTTTTGCAGTGCAGCTCAGGCTTAATGCCGCGGACATTGGCTGACTGTGTGCGTGTCTGTCTCTCTCTCTCTCTCTCTCTCTCTCTCTCTCTCTCTCTTTCTCTCTCTCTCTCTTCCCCATTGCACAATTTGAACCCATAAATAAATGGCGACAGTTCAATTAGGTCCACTTTGGAGTTTGTCACTCCAAAAATAGCATCGGCGTGCCATTTTGTACATCTCCGGGTTGTAATTGAAATTGTAATTGTAATTGTAATTGAATGTAATTGGAGCCGAACGCCGACAATCTGCGCAGCTCTGGGGCCAACTCTCAAGTGCATTTGCCAAAGCAATTGAAAACGAAGCTGCAAAAGTGCAGTTCACATATCTCTGAATGTATCTGGATCTGTAGACGTATCTATATCTGTGTGTGTATATGTGTAGTTGTACATATCTGTACTTTTATTCGTATTTGTATCTGTATCTTTATTTGTATCTATATCTGTATCTTTATCTGTGTCCATATATCATATAGATGAGGCTGCATCTAGCATTCTTGTTGTTTTTGTTGCTGTTTGTTTGTTTGCTTGTGTGGCCCCAATACGTCCGATGGCCTGTTGTGGCCTTTGATGTTGATATTTATAGAGCACATGGAAAAGTTTTAGAGTTTTTGCACAACAATTGAAATTGCAAAAGCAACAGCAAAAGCAAATACAAGTGCATGCTGATAATTATAATAATCTAAATAGCCACTTAATCTGCACTCTGTATGTGCACATATGCATATATACATATACATATATATGCCCATTCATACTTTGTATACATATTACATCATAGAATACCCGACCTTTTTATACCCTGAACCCATTGAAAATGGGAAATCAGGGTATAATGGTTTTGTGAAAAGTATGTAACAGGCAGAAGGAATCATCGCAGACCCCATAAAGTATATATATTCTTGATCAGGACGACGAGCTGAGTCGATATAGGCCTGTCCGTCTGTCCGTCCGTCCGTCCGTCCGTCCGTCCGTCCGTCCGTATGAGCAAAAGGATCTCAGAAGATATAAGAGCTAGAGAGCTGAAATTTGGCAAGCATACTCGTGTATACCATAGGCAGTACAAGTTTGCTTTATTTTTTCGATAACTCATCCGATAACTTTTTTATCGAGAATAATCGAAAAATCGACAATGTTTTTTCAGCTTATTTTGAACACTTTTAGACCTGGAGACTTCAAATTTGCGTTGTATATAAAGTTAATGGATACAAAGATTTTGTAATTTACAGATTTTGGATACCACGCCCCCTTCGCCCCCAATTTGTAAAAAACGCATTTCAAGTACTAGAGACTTGTGCTTTGAAATGTACACACATTTAAGCCATATGATTACGCTCTAAAAGTTTCATTAAGATCGTATGTCTACAAAAGAAATTATTCAACAAATAAATTCTCGTTATATTGCCCACACTGCAGTGCAGCCCAAGCGCAGCCGCTGCTAGCTGCGCAGTTTGCAAAGCGCGTGCTTATACGTGCATGTGTATGTATGTGTGCATAAAAGAAGTCCAGAATGATTAGAATATCAGTTTGGAGGGTTCAGGGTATCTCCTAGTCGAGCAGTCTCGACTGGAGCCTTCTTACTTGTTTATACCACATTTATTTCTGTCACAGTCACAAGTCTCTGCAAAATGAGCTTAAGCTTTAAACTATTTGAGCTGTCGATCAACCCAGCTTTCAGTTCATCAATTAGGCAGTCTATCAAGCTATCAGTCTGTCAAACCGATCAACCTGCCCTTTGCTTATTCCGCCAGCTAAGTATTTAGTCAATCAAGCAGTCGTAAAGCCATTCAGCCCATCAGTTAATCAGTCAATCAAACAATCTAGAATTCAATCAATCAATGAGTCAGCCCATCCTCAATCGGCTAATCAACCACGCAGCTCAGCTCAGTTCTATCTATTAGTCAATCATCTGTCTGGCAATCAGTTTTATAAAAAATGCAAATATCATTTATATGATTGTTACAAGTCTACTGTAATCTAAGCTTCATACGAAACTCTATACATATACATAATTAATATACATATGTACATATCTATATACACAAATGTCCCCATATATAAGCATGTTAAGGCTGTGCAAATGTTTTGTTCCCTCTTAATTTAATTATGAATATTTTATTAATTGACATTGTTGTATATTCTATAAATGAATTTTTCTATATTCTCATCTTCATTTAACTGTTGCTGTTGCTGTTGTTGTTGTTGTTGCTCGCTTTGTCATTTGAAACAAAGCTTTTGATCAACTATTAATTCTCTCTTGGCAAATGGCCACGTTTTAAATTGTTTTATTCAGTCGAGATTTGTCAGCGTCTCGAATTGAGTCGAAAATAGTTTCAATTGAAAATTCATATTTAAATTTATGTTTCATTGACGAAAAAAATACTTTTTTTTTTTAAGTTAACAAATCAGTGAAGTAATTTGAAAGCAATAAACAAAAAATGTTGCATTTAATTGATCAATGGGAAACTTTGGCAACGCATTTGTAAGTTTAAAAAAATTAGTAAATTATAACAAAGTATTGAGAATAAACTCTAAGCATATTAGGACCATTAAGATTAATAAAATTAGTCAAAGAATTGGAAATATTTTATTATATTTTATTCTTCTTTAATTTCTTATCAGAACCTTTTCAAATATTTAATTTTCCTTTGTTAAAAAATGTTTGCAATTTAAATTTTAAATAAATAAAATTAAAATTGTAGAATCTAGAGAATTTCGTAAAAATGTTTTTGTCGAATTGCTCGATAATTACCTATTAAAATTATCAGTGGAAAAAAAATGATTTTAAGACGCATTTCCAAGTAAAATAGGTAAACAAATATGGGATATTTGGTCGGCTTCTATCGACTGCGCAATGCTCGTTCACAGATCATTAATAACTGTAATAGACTATAAAGTAAGCCAAATAATGTGAATTATATATACTAAAGATATAGAATAATAAATAAAAATTGAAAAAATAAATAAATAAATAGTAGTGTAAAGCATGATCGTAAGATATTTAAAAATAAATATAGTAATAATAATATTTAAATCTATTGGAGAAATATAAACTTTTTCCGAAATAAATATTTATTTAACACAAAAATGTAAGCTAATAATTTTTCAGAATGTGAAGCAGTATTAGTGTACCCCTTGTATATATCTAATTTTAACCTACGACAATGGGATTCTATAATATAAATCGTGATTGAAGAAACCAAAACATGTTGGAATCGATCTTGCGCATCCAACGAATCACAGCACAGTGGGACAGTTAAGCCAAAAATGTGACAAAACCCAAATGTCTTATAAAACAGCTGAAAATGTATGAAAGAGTTTCTGTAAAAACTTAAGAATCAAAATAGGGAATATAATAAAAAACAAAAAAATATTTAAGTAGAGAAATTCGGCTTCTTTGAACTAGATCGTTTTCAATATTTAATAATATTGAGAAATTAGTTGGCTTTAAATGAATTTTATTTAAAAATACTTAAAATATAATTATTAAATTATAAAATACAATTTATAATTTCATTGAAATCGCTTTTCTACAGTTACATTAATTACTTTATTACATATAAAAAAATTAAAAAATTGCAATGAAAATAATGAAATTATCCCACTGTACGCCATCATATTGCTAGCAGTTATTGGGCTTGTGTGAATTCAGAGGGAAATCCGGCTGAAAGCAGTTTTTACCAAACTTATCCAAAGTCAAGAGCAAATACGCGCACAGACCAGGCCATAAATATATATATGCAGCACAGGGATAGCCATATGCAAAGTAAATATATTTATGACAGAGCAAAATAATTGAAAATGAAGAGCAGAAAGAAGCAGCAGCAGCAGCAGCAAAACAAATGCAATCGAATTTAGATTAAAGTGCGAGTGAGAGGGCGAGACAGAGAGAGAGAGAGAGAGAGTGAGTGAGACTGAGGATAGGGAGAGAGAGAGAGAGCCAGTGAGTGAACATTTAGCCCAGTAAATTTCATGCACGCGTCTCCAATTCAAACGTTGCACGCGGCGTATGCGCAATATATGCAAAGTACATTCCCATATATGTATGTAGATATGTATGTGTATACATGCGATTCTGTTCATAGCTTAAGCTGGTAATTGCTAATTTCAATATCAATTACATAATATATATGACACACATAGATATAGACATGCATATGTGTATGTATGGACATACATCAGGTGCACCGCCCCAGGACCTTGAATATAATTATCAATTTGCCACAGTGGCAATTACTATGGCCAAATGGGCCTATTATAACTGATATCAATTAAGCTGGAATATGTCATTCCACCTACTATATATATACTATATAAAGCTTATTGATAGCCTCTTGTCTCCCACTCTTCAGACTTGAAGTTCATTGATTGATTCAGTCAATTGCGCTATTTTTGGCAGCCTACACGGCTTATACAATTTGTTTGTGCACTTTTATCGACTTGCACATGCTGTTCACAGGCATGTCCATGCATATATATACAGTGCAATCAAATGATTGTTGTTCTCTATTTATGTCTGTTTGTTTATTTCAAGTCGAACGGCTAACTTAATATATTGCAAATTGAACGATATTTCGAGCATATAAATGGCATGAGTTGGAATAAGTAGAGAAGCCAAGTGCATCTGCCTAATTAAGAGATATTTACAATCATATAATGCTTGAATCCTTGCATTAAATGGTTTACTAATGTTTAATTCTCGTTGATAAAGCTCAACTTTGAAGGGTAGAAGAGTTTCGTGTACTATATTGAGAATTAGTTCTAGCTTCAAAAGAGAAGAGCTTAGATAAATAACGGAAAAGTTATATTGAATTTACTATAGATGCTTAGATTCCTTTATGTTTAACTCAGATGATTCAGATGCAGAACATTATGTTTAGGATCAGTATATTCTAACAAGAATATATTACACTAAACTTCCATTAGCCATACATTCATAGAAATAGCTAAGATTTAGATGGCACTGCAAATACTATTAAGAATTTTAAGACCCCACCCCAAAATAGTTTTCAACATTTTCGTATAGCATTGACAATTCTAATAAATCGTGAACAGCCTCTAGTTGCAAAAGCCTAATAACTACCTTCCCTAACTAATAATATATAAAAGCTCTATTTAAATACAGTTATTATATATTTTGTGCATGTGAGCCGCCGTCAACGAAATGTCAACTACCGTGTGCTCGGCTATCGAGTTGAGGCCCATTGACATTGTGTTCGCCAGATAATTAGTGGAGAGTCGCACATGCTGAGTACCTGAGGCACGCATTGTTAACGGCACGAGCCGCCCATTTGATTGACATAAATAACAAAAACAGAAATAATATTCACTTTTTTTAGGGGCTTGTCGACATCACGTAATATAACCGTAAACAATAAAAATACTTTTGAGAACACGTCTAAGCTCAACCTGTTGCACTTTGGCCATTCACAAAGTGGCTTAAAGTCTATATGGATAGTCGATTATCTTTAATGTCCAATGAATCATAGAAAACCAATTTTGTTGCTCGCTTTGAAAGAAGTGAAAAGAGTGTATTAGCACTAAGCAATGCTCGTTGGAGACTCGAAAGTAAGAAAAAAGTATGGTCATAGAGGTTTCCCTGGATTAGTCAATTTGCTAAGTCTCTTTTTTTTTTGGAAATTTTCAGATGGCCATTAGTTGAGTCAATAATTAAATTTAAAAAGCCTATAACAAGACCTTCACTTCTACTGCAAATTATTCTAACTTGAATTCAATTGTTCACATATTGAAATTGAGTTAAACAGATTTGCAATTTGCTCTTACTTTGGGTAAGTAACATTTTCGAAAGTTACTGTGCTTTAATCCTTAAGCGCCGCTTGACATGCCAAGGCGCAATTTCACTGCTGGCATAGCACTCCTCTTTTAAAATTAGAGAGACAAAGAGAGCGCGAGAGCAATTTGTCTAACCATTCACATTCCATTTAACCAATGCAGTTTACTACTACTCCAGCCCTACACATTCTAAAAATAGTTGCAATAACTCAAATGCTAGAAAAAAAAAAACAATTCCACTCATTGCATTGCCGTTCTAACTTATGCCTGTGCTGAGCTAAAGAGAGAGAGAGAGAGACAGACTTAGAGCGCTGGTAAGTGCTATAATTTCATTTACAATTAACTCTCCATTAGGACAATGCTCTTTCCAGCCATTCCATTATCTAAATATAGCTGCATTACCCCTTCCAGCTGCTTGGAATGGCAACGATCAATTCCACTCACTGCATTGTTGTGAATGGAGAGACAGATAAAAAGAGAGTGAGAGTGAGTTCATTAATCCAATTTTTGCATGTTTGCCGGACTAAGTATATCTCTGCTTCCGCATTTGCAGTGGACATCGTTAGTGTGCGCTTCCACTCCTCCCACGACCAGCCAGCAGCTGCCTGGCCGAACGAAAGTGAGAGTGTGTCGTCGACTTTGTCATTGTTGTTGTTGTTGTTGTTTCTGTTGTCCGTTCAATCATTGCAAGTTTTATGCAATCTGACTTTTGAGTGTTTTTGCAGGCTGTGTGCGTGCGTGTGTTGTTGATCTCTTTTTATAAAGCCATTGTGTTAGGCTATATGTATGTGTGTGCGTGCCATATATCAAAAACATAACGGTTTGTGTCAGGCATTTGCTATATTCATAAATTCTTTCAATTTACATAATGAAAGTGCAATGACTCTTGCAAAATACGTAAACTGACAAGCTTAATCTTTGTTTTTGTCTTTATTTATTTTTTTCTTTAAGATTCCCTTTATTTATCTTTATTAATTGTTTGTTGACCTTGCATTTGCGATTACGGTGTACACACCCAGAATTGCGATTGCACGCGATTTACACATTTGAATGCACGTAATCAAGATTTACTAACATGTGCATGGGTCATACATATATAAATATATTTGTTGTATAATATGTTTTTGTTTTGACTTTGTTGCATTTTCGCTGGTAAACAAAACCGGTCAGGGCTAGTTAGCCGGTCAAAAGCTGTCAAACGAGTTAATGTTGTCAAAAGCCATTGATTACTAATAGTGAAAGTTAAATGCTTAAACGTAACTACAGCTTATCTCTTTGATCAGTAATTCGAGTGCATTGCAAGCATATCGACCAAACTAATTGCACTCAAATTTTATACATGTATAAATTTAAAACATGCGCTAAGCCGTAAAAATTGCGATTGGTCACACTAAACAGCATAAATACATAACATGTGTGCTCCTCTGTTAAACAATAAAGCTCCACACAAAATGGTCATACTCTGAATAACATTTTCATTTGAGTAAAAGTTATCGCCTTTGAATCGATAACTCAAAGGCTTTTGTAGCACATTTTAGTTGTAATTGAAATTTATAAGAAAAATGTGTACAGAGACGAGCAAATTGTTGCTAAAAAACATGCCCTGTAGCATGAGCGAATTTTCGCAACTAATACAGGAACTAAAACTGATTATACCGCGGTCACTCAACGCTTTTGGTCGCAAGCGGGCACTGATTGAATATGCCGACGTCGAAGAGGCACAGAACGCCCTGAAACAGCTGTTGGGGCTCAGCGAAATACTGGACAAGCCGCTTCGCGTCAGCAACTTTGGACCGCGTGCCAATGCCGCCGACGGCACCAAGCCGAAAACCGCCAGCAAATCAACGCAGGCGACAACGCCGGCCCAACTGCAGCAGGACTCCACTTCGAATGCCGAAATCAACAAGTATGTGCAAAAGTTGTATGCCTGCAATAATCAATTTGACTTTATGCAGCCGCCACCGCCATATCTACGCTACGCCTATCCGCCCATCAATGCCGAAATTCTTAGTGCCATCGGTGAGACACTGAAGAGCGATAAGCGCTTCTATGTGCAAGTGCTGCACTTAATGAATCGCATGAATTTACCGCCGCCATTTGGTGAGCGACCCAAGGGCATTATATTGCCGCCCAAGCAGTCGGAAGACGTCGCGATTCAAACCGAGACGATTGAGAGTGAAACGGAGAGCGAGCTGGAGAGTGACAAGGAACAGGAGCACAATCAAGCTAATCAGCAGCCGAAGCTAAGAGGAAAGAGACCTGCTGATAGTTCAGTATTGGAGCAATATCGTAAGCGTGCACGGCAAGCGCTGCAATTGGAGAAGACGGCGGCAGTCAAAACGAAGAGAGAAGAAGAGAATGCTAATGTGCCCATCGCTCCACTCCTACGTAAAATAGAGCTGAAACTGCCGACAGTGCTGCCCGTTGCCGCTCAGCTGCCTGAGGAGCGTTTGTCTGCTGAGCAGCTGCAAGAGCTGCCCGTCTACAAGAACTACAAAGTGGGCGAGCCGAGCAATAAGCTGTACATCAAGAATCTCGACAAGAGCATCACAGAGTCGCAGCTGAGCGCTCTCTATGCACGCTATGCGCCGGCCGAGAGTCTGGACATCAAGGTCATGCAACAGGGTCGCATGAAGGGACAAGCATTCGTCACATTTAAGCAGCTGGATTCGGATGGGGCGTCGGCAGAGGCACTGGCGGCGGTGGTGGCCAAGGCATTAAGTGAAACGAATGGTCTGCTCTGGCAGCAGAAGCCCATGATCGTGTGCTATGGAAAGCAGCAGGTGCAGCAGCAACAGCTGTAGAAAAAGCAACAAACTTGATTGAATTGCATTCCAAAGAGTGATTAGAAATTTAAATTGGCTGTTATATTTAGTTAGTTTACATATTAAATATTCGTAAATTATATAAAGCTGTGAAAGACTGATGAAATATTGTTGTTTAAATATATTTATAAATATTTGCATATTAAAATGAAATGTAAATATTAATGAAATGAAATGTTTGTTAAATATACTCTCAAAGTTCTCAATGTAGAGCGAAGTAACGTCAAAGTAATCTAAAAGAAATATCTATAGTCTTAAATGTACTTGGTATATTTACTATTATTAATTTAATTCAATGTCTAATGAAGTAGAGCGCAAAGCGAGGTGCGTTCTAAAAGTTCTCAATGTCGAGCGTAATTTGTTGATTTCTAATTTGTAATCGCAGTAGCAGCTTCATTGGCTTTGTACGAGAGTCGAGCAGGATTTGTTTGTGGAATGTCAGTACTAGACTGTAACTACAAGTTGCCAAGATTCCACATAATATTTCCTATATATTTTTCTAAAAAAAATACATAATAAAAAATTGCAAAAAAAAAAAAAAAACAAAAACAATAAAAGAAAGACAGAAATCAGTAAACATTTACAGATATATTAAGCTAACGTTTTTCTCTCCCTCATCCCCTACTTCTATCCACTTTGGTTTGGCTACGGCAGACAACTGGGCCTGATCGACACGTTGTATGTGGAGGGCGGACGACCAGATCCAGCCAACGCCTTGGATGAACTGCAGAACGAAGCCGATATCAGCATCAACGGAATCGCCGGAGACACTGGATCGGCAGCCACAACAGCCACAGCCTCGGCCGGAGTCAAGACAAAAAAATCACGCAAATCGAAACAGTTGGCGATGCAGCCATTCAGCCATGTGATTGCCGTTGATTTTGAGGCCACGTGTTGGGAGAAACAGGCGCCGCCACAGTGGCGCGAAGCCGAGATTATAGGTGAGTGGTACCAGCTGATCTATCTAACAAGCGATCCCATGCTAATTGTTAGTTCTCTCGCAGAGTTTCCAGCGGTGCTCGTCAATTTGAAGACGGGCAAGATTGAGTCGGAGTTCCACAAGTATGTCATGCCAATTGAGTCGCCACGTCTGAGCACCTACTGCACGGAGCTGACGGGCATCGAGCAGAAGACTGTGGACACGGGCGTGCCGCTGCAGACGGCGCTGATGATGTTCCACGAGTGGCTGCGCAAGGAGCTGCGCTCCCGGAATCTGATACTGCCCAAGACGAGCAAATCAAATCTGCTGGGCAACTGCGCCTTTGTCACCTGGACGGACTGGGACTTTGGCATCTGCCTGCACAAGGAGTGCACGCGCAAGCGCATGCGCAAGGCGCCCTATTTCAATCAGTGGGTCGATGTGCGCGCCATTTACCGGGAGTGGTACAAGTACCGGCCGTGCAACTTCAGTGATGCCCTCTCGCACGTGGGCCTGGCGTTCGAGGGACGTGCGCATTCTGGCATCGATGATGCCAAGAATCTGGGCGCACTCATGTACAAAATGGTCAGAGATGGTGCACTCTTCTCCATCACCAAGGATCTGACGCCATATCAGTCGCTGAATCCCAATTGTATATTGTGAGCCAGCGATCGAGCGAGAACTCCCTCCAAGCGATATCCAATGAAAACAAAAACAGAAAGAAAAGATACAAAAACAAATTGCACTTAGTTACTGACTTTTAATAAACAATTAATATTACGTAGCTGGCGATGATAGATCGACAGTTCATAATGTGAGAATAGCCTGCAAAATATTCGTGTGCGTGTGGCAAATTCCGAGATGAGTTCTGCAGAGGCAATTGATAAGACTTGAAAATTCGACGAATTGTTTCAAATGATGCTGCATCGCCCCACGTCCTCCCTCTCCCTCCCCTCTCTCTCTCTCTCTCTCTCTCTCTCCGTGTGTATGAGGTGTGGGGGTAATGCAGCATTTAATATATTTATATATATACACATACATATGGCCATAGAGCGTATTTTTCTACTATTCATATTTAATAATGCATAGTTAATAATAGTGTCTATACTGCGTATATGGAATATCATACTTATGTTCATCGCCCAAACACGGCCTACAACATTTAGCTTTAAGCAGCATTACTAATAAAACGACAATAGATATATTCAGAAAAGATCAACTAGAAACTATAACTGTATATTTGATTTACCTTTGAGTGTGATGGGTATAAATTGGGATACGTAGAGGCGATGAAATGGAACAGAACTTAGTGGGATGAGCTTTTAAGGATGGAGAGTCGAAGAGGGGACTTTTCCTATCCGCTTCATATATTCAAATGTTAAATGTTTAATATTAAACACAATTTATTGAACTGCCGTACATCCAACTCGGAGATGAAATGAACTGATGATAAAGATATATGCAAAATACGAAGTCTATATATTTAGGAACTGAGCTCGGCGACCCTAGGCGCTAGGGTCGCTTCTTGAAAGCCAGCTGAATGACTGCCTTTTCGCCCGTGCACATCCATTTGGGATTGTCGAGCATGAGCAAGTCAACCAGGCAGTTGGGCATGCCGCAGTAGAGATCCGATTTGATGCAGCGCAGCGCACAGAGGCTGGTGGGCAGGAAGCCGCCAAGACAGTCGGGGAATGGAGTCGTGGAGTTCCAGTTGATGTCGTCCAGCAGCTTGCGATAGTTGAGATCCCCCTTGAAGATGGCCAGAGCACTGAAGCTCAGCTGGACGTACAGGCAGGGCGCCAATTGGCGCATGCAACGGAAGCCCTCCGGGCGGGTCCAGAACTTGCAGGTCTCGTAGAGCGCGAAGATGTCGTGTTTCATGAAATAGCGCAGCTTGCGGCCCAGGTGGGCAAACTCGGGGATCTCGCTGTTCAGCAAGAAATTTAGCATCCAGTTGAAATCGTTGGCCGTCACGTCCGATACATAATACGGAATGGCCTTCACATGGTAGCGCACCCTCACCGCAAGCCTCGTATCGATCAGGTAGGCGCCCAGCAGGAGATCGGCGAAGAGCTCGAAGCCAGCATTGTCCAGGATGATGTCGACCATGGCAGGCGTGACGGAGGAGTGGAGATCCCGGGTTAGCAAGCGATAAACCTCAATCGACTGATCCACCAGCAAGTGCTTGTTGTACTGCTTGAGGGTGTGCAGAATTTGGTCCGAGGGACTGTCGCTGGTGATGGAGAGGTCACAGCGATTGGCCCACAGCGACAGCTTCAGCATCGTCACAAAATCCTTGCGGCTGCGCTTCAGCTTACTCACGCCCTTCAGGACGGCGCGAAACAGATAGACAAGGTTGCGGGCGGAGCAGATCTTCTTCTGGCCAAAGTAGTCGAAGTCCTTGAGTAGCTCCGAGCGCTGGAAGGCCCTCCAGATGCGACGGTACAGGTAGCACTCGGCGTGCAGCCATTGGGCCGAAAACCATTGATTCCTCTCGCGATTCGTCAGGTGCTTGATGAAGCTGTTCCACTCCAGGGAGTCGGGCGTTTTGTCATAGAAGTACTTGAACGGCTTGTTCTCCAGCACCTCGTTGCGCAAGATATTCAGGCTCCAGATGATGCGACGCAGCTCGAAGTGCGCATACGAGCCATACTTCTCGATAATCCGATCCTCCTGCTTTTGCAGCGAGTCGATCAGATCCAACAGGATTTTGGGCACGCGTTCCTTGAATGTGGCATAGGCGAAGCTGTGCTTATATTTCGCCGACAGCGGCTCACGCAGCGGCGCCGGCAGCTCCGATATATTGTTCGCTTCGTCAAAACTGCTGGCGTAGCTCGGTATTGTTGCCTTGCTGTGGGCCGTGGACAAGGACTCGCCCGAAAGGGAATCGGCAATTGTAATTGACACATCGTCCAGCATTATCTCAGCTCAGCTTTAGACATGGGTCTTTCTTTTTATATTCTTTTTTTTTTAGTCTAACACAATTTTGACAAAGTTTTCCAAAATGAATTTGGAATTTAGAAATATATTTAACTACAACTATATAAATATATTATTTATGTTTCTAAACGTGGGCTTTAAGCCCCATTAGGCTCTTCTTCTTTTTCAAACATATCCATTTGCCTCAGAACTAGAGAACATTCATTTTAATTTTAATTTCGTGAAACGTAACTATTTAACAATTTTAAATATTTTTTATAGACTTTTTTTTTGCCTTTGTTTTTTTTAGTCAGACAAAAAAAATAAAATTCATTTCGTCCAACATTTAGTGCTCAGTCATATATGATATATTATATATAAATATATACATACACATATTTTCATATATATCTATTTCATATTCCTCTAAACCAAATGTTAGCAAATGCTGAACATTTCTTCATCAAATTATAAGAAACTTGTTTATCAATTAGCACTTGACTATTTTTAAGATATGGTCACAAAAAATTAATGTAAATGTTTTTGTTTTAATTCAAGAGAAAATGAGTATTTATATTGTACTATTGGAGGAAACACAGGCATGCAGATATATTGGAACATTATTGTACTTAAAATTACATACTTTAAAGTTTACACATTGTTTACAAGCCAAGAATTGAGTTGAACAAAAATAATTAACATTAAGGAATTGATTGTTTGTAATTTGTAATTTGATTAAAATAATTTAGCATTTGATAAACATTCAAAACACGAATTGAATAATTTAGCTACGCCTATGCCTAACGCAACATTTGAGCTATTGCCATGGATAACTGAGTCCTGTTCACTTGCTGGCAAACTGAATGAGTCCATATTCGCCCGTGAGCATCCATTCCTTGTTCTTGGCAAACAATTGCTCGGATATGCCAGCGGGTAGTCCACAAACCAAGTCCGCTTTGATGGTGCGCAGTGTGCAAAGGTTTGAGGGTTTGAAGCCTGCAGAAGCGAAGATCAATTCGAAATTCATATTTCATTCCACTCAAAGTTCACTTACCGCGCAAACAGGTAACGAAGGATTCGGTGTCGTGCCAGCTGTAGTCGCCCAGCAGCTTGCGATAGTTGAGATCGCCCTTGAATATGATCAGTTGCGCCTTCGAGAGTCGTTCGTGCAGCGCCGGCTGCACTTCGGCCATGCGATAGAACTCATAGGGACTGGTCCAAAAGTGCTCCAGCGGTGCCAGCTCGAATTTGCCCTCGTCGACGAAACGTTTCAGCTTCTTGCCCAGTTCGCTGAGCACAGGCGACGCCTGGCCGCTGAGGAACTGCAGAATCCAGTGGAAGTCTTCGGCCCGCACATCCGATATGAACCAGGGAATGGCCTTGGCATTGAAGCGCACCTTTTGCGCCAATCCCTTGTCGATGATATACTCGGCCAGTATGAGATCTGTGTAGAGCTCATAGCCGGCATTATCGAAGACAATCTCCACAGTGCCATTGCCGTCGGCGCTGTCCAGAGATTGCCAAATGGCCTGGGTGCCATCCACCAGCAAATTGCTATCCAGCTCGGCAACTTGATCGAAAGCATCTCCCGTTGGCTTCACCTGTTTGCCAGACGTAATCGACAGATCACAGCGATTGCCCCACAGGTTCAGCTTCACCAACTGCTGAAACGTGCTCAAATTGCGTTCACTGCGTCGCGTGGCATTCGCAACGGCCACCATCGCATCCAGGCTGAGCTGTGCTGCCGTTTGCTTCTGTTTGCGAAAGTAATCGAAGCCGGCGAGGCGCGATAAGCTGAATATAGACCACAATTTGCGATACATATAGCACTCTGCATAGAGCCAACAGGCGCTGAAGTAAGTGCGCTTATCCTTGTCCAACTTCTCCAGAAATGCATTCCATGTGGCAACATCGGCCTCTGAAAGGGAAGGGAGTTTTTATGAGTATATAATATTTCTATTTTATAGATTAACTTGATTATAAATGAAATTATATGCAGTCTTCACAAAGAATAGATATATATATATTTATATATAAATGTATTTATAAAACTATAATTATAGCTGTTGACAAAATGGAGCATTTTCCAGAAAGAACTTTCTAAAGATGAAGTTAAATATAAATGAAACTATATAAGAACTGTTGTGGGAGATCAATGAATGTATATGTCTATAAATATAATTATAGATTGTGACGAAGAAATGGAGCATGTTCTAGAAATAGCTCTTCAGAAAGCATGCCCTCTTGATTAATAAGTATTTATACAGACTTTCTTATAGACTTAAATATCTATGTATTACACCTATTTATCAATTAAATGATTGATTGCCTTCTCTTTATACTACACAAACTTATCGCTAGACTTACAAGCCTTGTGCTCATTACATTATCATAAGAAAAGAAATGGTATATGTATATATACATTTTCCTCAATTAATTCTTAAGCTCATGGTCTGCTCTTCCATACCTGTATCATTAAATGGCTCCAACGGCCCATTTTTCAGAATATTCGAACGTAGCTCAAGCACAGCTGCAGCTGTTTGATCAATATCTGAAGCTGCATCCTATAAAAAATCAAAGTTGTTTATTTGGGAATTACGTAATCTAACGCTAACTCACGACTCCATATGTGGGCAGCAGCTCATCCTTGTTTGCCAGGGAATTGGCAATCGTAGCCAGCGTTGATGGAAGACGCACGCGGAACGTGTAATAGGCGAAGCTCCTACAAGAGAGGGTCGCATTTAGAGGTCAGCAAATCAAATTACATCAGTGCTCCTCCATACATGCATATCATATATGCATGCATACATATGTATATACATATAGGTATGCATTCTACATACATATATATGCATATAATCATATGCGTATGGGAAATTTCGATATGCTATATATAGCGTTTACTTACCGCTTGTATTGGGCGGCTAGATCTGTGTGTGGAGGTGTTTCACTATCAATAATTCCATTCGCAGCATCGAAGTCAGCATTGTCTTCCACTAAGGCCATATTTATTGTTTGCTGCGTGCAAGTCCCAATCAACAATAATGTAACTGCTACAAAGTACAACGTATTTATTTGTGTTGGCGCCTTGAATGTAGACAACAGGAATGCAAGTTACTTTGGAAGTCAATCGCCAGAGATGGTTTAGACTCGATAGTTTTTATCGATAGCATTAAAATTCAAATTTATTAAAGATAGATGATTCAGTTCATGGAATAAAATATCGTAAATGTGTCTCCTTTATGTCTACAATGTTTCGAAGCAGCTGATAAACAGCTGATCATGCACTTAAAAAAATTATGCCCAACTTAACAACATTTGCATATTTGCCGCTCTGCTAAGCTTAAGACTGATTTCTTAATATTAATGTATGCTACCAAATTCCTGCATTGAAAGAAATTTGTGACTTTTTAGATGTAATTAGTGGTGTAACATAAATTAAAAACAGTTTGATATACAGGTTTTAATACAGAGATTAGTAGCCATATTCTCCAGTGCCAAGCACAAATTGTATGGTTCCGTAACTTCCAGAAACCATCCAATCGGAGTCAATCGATTGAAGTCTTTCATATGTGCCCTCCGGTAGACCGCATATTATTTCCGACTTGGCTGTGCGTATTGTGCAAAAACTATTGGGTACAACTGCGCCAGCGCAGGTTTTCATATCCTGTGTCGACTGCCAGCTAACATCGCTCAACAGCTTGCGATAGTTCACATCACCTTTAAAGATGATTAGCTTTGAGTGTGTCACTAATTTATATAGCTTTGGGTCCACTGTTTTCATGCTAAAAATATAAATCACATTAAGTTATGAAACCAAATAATGGGACTATGAGCTCACCAATGAAAGGCATGCGGGCCTGTCCAGAAAGTTGAAACGGGTGCCAGTTCAAATTTACCCTCATCCATAAATTGCAAAAACTTATTGCCAACCAGACTGAGGTTATAGTCGGAGTGTTTGCTCAGATATTGTAGCGTCATTTCAAAATCGCGTCGGGTTGTATTTGTAACAAACCAAGGGCAAGCCTTAGCATGGAATCGTACCTTGGCCGCGAATCCCTTTTCGATGATATATTCGGCTAAAATAAAGTCGGCGAAGAGCTCGTAGCCAACATCGGCCAACACAAAGTCGACGCATTGTTTTTTCGATCTACGGCTATTCAAACACTGCCAGATTTCAAAGGCATCGTTAATGAGAATATGGCTATCGGTTGCCGTCACATCCTCCAGCACATTCATGTTGAACGAGAGTCCATTTTCGTTTTTGGAGAGATCATTGCGGGTGCTCCACAGGTTAATTTTTAAAAGTTCATTAAATACGTCAAATGTATTCTCTGTGCGCCTTGTGTATTTGGCCAATATAACTATATCAGCCTGGCAGCTATCCAGTGTGTCCTGCTTGATCTTGGCAAAGTAATCGAACTGTTTCAGAAATATGCTGTTTTCCACGAAGGAGTAGAGCTTGCGGTACATATAGCACTCCGTATGCATCATGCATGCCTGATAGAACGAATTTGCTTTGGCTGGAAGATCTGCCATAAAGTTATTCCATGATTCACGATCGGGCTCTGCGAGCGGGGATACAAAAATGAGTTAGGCGATTCGATATAACGGTCGACAACTGTCATTTGAGAAAAACGAATACTTGCCATCGCCAGTAAAGTTTTGGAAGGGTTTGTCCGTTTGTAGCTCATACTTGAGCCGCGAAATAAGTCCAATGATGATCTTCAGCTCCTCACGCGCATTCTGCACAAATGTTGTGGGCGCTGTATATTATGATTAGGGAACAACAGCTTTAACTTAATACACACCTCACCAAATTGTGTGACTATTTCGTTCTTGTCCTTTGTAATTGAATCAATCACTTTCGTCAGCACAACGGGAAGGATATTGAGTAGAGAATAATAAGCGTAGCTGCGCTTATAGTGGGCGGACAAGAAATTATTTAGCGGAGTAGAGATATCGAGAATATTGTATTTGGCATCAAAATCCGACTTCAGCACTTTTGTAATATTTTGTTGGCCATCAGTTTTTTGATCTACCGCTCTATCTTTCAGGATGCACTCCTCCCCCGCGGGCTCCATCTTCGTCTAATTTAACTTAAAAATTTTGTGTTTTTAGGCTTTCATTTTTAATTTCCAAATTTGTCTTTAAGATATTGAAAGCCTACTTACATATTTTAAATTAAATGGAGATGATTATTGAACATTATATATTGTTTTATTTATATGCATGTCTCTGCGTTATGCAGTGTGACCAAACTATCAAAAGATGCGGAAAATATGCTGCTCAAGCAAAACACTGCTGATTTAAAAAAAAAAAAAAAACAAGATATAAAAATATTACTTCATTACATCTAAAACTAATTTTATTTATTCCTGTTTTATTTTATTCGTTTTAAATTTAAATTTAATTATTTTACGCTTATAGTAAATAATTCGATAAAAGACTTCAATTAATAATGGTATTATTTAGTGCAAAGTCGAATTTATTTGGTATTTTTTTACATACAGTAACTTGGTGCATTTTTGGCATATTTTCACTTCCGCGTTCCCTATTCTTCACTGCAGTTTTTATTTGGACATGGAACGCGACGCGAAGACTTCGAGATGTTTATCACGCGCAAATTAGTGATCAATTAGCGAAAAAAGAAAAATAATCCATGAAACGCCTATGACGACATAGTGTTAAAGTTAAATAGTCAACAACGCAACCAATTGTTGACTGTGTGTGCGGGGCATGCTGACTCAGCCACGGCGAACGACAAAGGCAGATATACGGGAACGAGATAAAGTCCGGCAGCGGGACTCATTTTAGCATTTGCTGCTACTCTGCCTCCCTCCACAAATGCGAAAGGCGTTAACAAGAGCAGCGGCACGTACAGATGTATACCAATTAAACCGCAGTGACATCTATCCACTACACGCACACACATACATAGACACAGACACATACTCGCACGCAGATTAGTTTACGCACACACGGGCCAGACAGCGCCTCCTACAACACCCAACACCACAAACACAAACACACAGACAAAGCCACACGCGCGTACACACACACAGACACACACAATGTCACATTCGCCACTGGCAGTGTATGGCTTCGCAGCATGTTTTATGATTTTTTGGTTCGGTACATGGTGCGTACATTTAATCGCGATCTGCTATGGCAAATACAAATTGCACAAGAAGTTGTGCAAGCTGCCCACAGAGTCCTCCCCGCTGCCGGGTGTTTCCATACTGAAGCCATTAATGGGCGTGGATCCGAATTTGCAACATAATCTGGAAACATTCTTCACCATGGACTATCCGCTGTACGAGCTATTGTTTTGTGTGGAGGACAAACACGATCCGGCCATCAAGCTGGTGGAGCAACTGATCGAAAAGTATCCCCAGATTGATGCCCAGCTCTTCGTGGGTGGCTCCAATGTGGGTGTCAATCCCAAAATCAACAATATCCATCCGGGCTACATGGCAGCCAAATATGACTTTGTCATGATCTCAGACAGCGGCATCAAAATGAAGAACGACACGCTGCTGGACATGGTGCAGAACATGTCCGAGCGACATGCGCTCGTCCATCAAATGCCGTTCACCAGCGACCGGGAAGGATTTGCGGCCACCTTCGAGAAGGTGTTCTTTGGCACGGTGCAGTCCAGGATTTACCTGTCGGCCGATGTGCTGGGCATCAATTGCCACACGGGCATGTCTTGTCTGCTGCGCAAGGCGGTCATCGATCAGCTGGGCGGACTGCGCACCTTCGGCTGTTACCTGGCCGAGGATTTCTTCATTGCCAAACGGGTCATGGAGCTCGGCTGGAAGATGCGCATCTCGAATCAGCCCGCGCTCCAAAACAGCGGCCTCTGCGACATAGCCAGCTTTCAGGTAAGCTATTCCGATGCTTATCATCACACAAATACATATATACTATATATATTATATATTATATAGCTTCTTAAAATTCTCTAGAAACACGCGAAGAGTTCGTTTATTGCTAACTTTGCCAATTATTACTCCCCATAAATTAGCTAAACATTTTCGCATTGCTATTTTAATTTATAATATACAAAAAACACTTGCGCTAAGGTAAATCCCATTCCAGTTCAGTTTCAGCATAGCTGAGCGAATTTAATAATTTAGAGCTGAACTTCTACCCAGGCAAAAATGCTATAAAGAAAAACACCTTTGTTTCCCATAAAAACTTCAGATTCGTCATATATTTGCTTTGCATATTAAAGATAAGGTCTTATATACCCTAACAAATCCCTGATCTAGTGTTGACTCACTCTATATTCGATATATATAAAATTTACATATATATATCTAATTCGTTCTATTTTTCTTGGCTATGGCTACTTTTAAATAATATAGTTTTCTTAAGTTATTTGCATAGACTTTGACTAATTTGGTTTACCGTTTACGGTAATATACTTAACTAATTGTATTTTAACTTTACGCTAATACAACATATAGAAATCTTATTTATCTATATAGTTTCTAATGCGAGATTAGATATAGATATGCACACATATATATACGATATTTACATACTCTTAATATGTCAATTTATATTGCTTATTCCTTTGATTAATGGATAAAACCCAATGTACAGACCTTAATTGCACGTCATACATAACTGAACAAACTGGAATCCATAAAAGTCTCATATATCATATATCAAGCGTAAGGCCGACGAACCTCTAATGTATCAAATATCACAAGAGTATATCAAAAGTCTATTCAGTTTGAAGTATACTCGAAAGGTCGAATATTGAAATAACTTTTGTATTTTCTTATTAGACGGTAAATTTGAGGTTTCCATTAAAAATAGAATTTGCATGGATTGTTCATGCTACAGTTATTTAATAAATGTTATTAGGCACTGCGAATATCGTAAATGTCTGATTATATCTAGCCTTCTACCAATATATCTCTATTCTGAATAACTACAATTTAGCTTCCTTATAAGCAATCCATTGAAATTAAAGTCTTGGTATTAGAAATGAATAAGTTTTCCATCTCTTTAGTTTTCAGCTTATCTATAAGTATTTCATTTTACTGTGCTCACTCTTAGACCTTTATCGCTCGATTCTGGTTAATTATAATTCAGCTGATTAGGTCTGGTGCGACAAGTGCAATCATGGCCATTTAATCACGTATTATTTATTTAGCATTGTAATGTATCGATCTTATGTATGAATGCAGCGGGCGTTAACTTCTCTCTTCGAATTTCAGGCCCCCCGTTGGGCGCCATAAAATCTATGTAACGAGCGTACTCGAGTATGAAAGCGATCTTCGTGCATTCGCATGTTTACATATATACATATATACACATATATGTCACATACATGTATACATACATACATACATACATACATCAACATACACAAGACGTGGATCGGGTAGTGGCGGGCGGAATCCTCTGGTTCCCTTAGCTCTGTCGGCGGTGGGGTGGGTCTTGCCAAACCGTCACCAATACACACAAACTTTAAAATTTTTAGGATTCCTATGCAACACAAACATTCGGACAACAAGAAAAAACGAAACAAACACGGACAGTTAGA
This sequence comes from Drosophila arizonae, assembly GCF_054131065.1. Lineage (NCBI taxonomy): Eukaryota > Metazoa > Arthropoda > Insecta > Diptera > Drosophilidae > Drosophila > Drosophila arizonae. Next base: position 15,505,026 of record NC_142925.1, on the reverse strand, counting down.
AAGACGCGGAAGCCGAGGTGGTGTTGGCTTCTCGCTGTCTTTACCCAAACCCAACCATGATCTTCAGCTTTAAATTGTTTATGAAGATCCCCTAGTAAAGATTGCCTCGACTCTCTCTCTCTTCTATGCCAACGCTATACTCCTAGCCTACCATATTAATCCATCAAGGAAACTCAAAAAAATTCTAAAAGATACATTTATTCTTTAAATTACTCTAACTAGACTATTACATTTTCATGTACTCTTAATTACTGTCGCTTCATGTTCTTTAATTTATATTTATGTATGTGCATGTGTTTGGTATGTAGTTTGAGTGTATAATAAAATAAAAAAAACTACATAATATGAAAAAATTACAAATGTATAAAAAGGTTAGCAATATAGTAATAATAACATAATAATATAATAATATAATATTACAATAAAATATTAAAAGAATGTTTAAATCATATTTTAGACATTTGGGGAGTATTCGTTAATATATATTAATTTAAAAATTTAGTTTTAATTCATAGCTTTTATTTCATAGTTTTTATTTCTTAGTTTGTATTTCATTCTTTATTCAAAATTTTTTTCTTTTTTTTCTATTTTTTTCTTTATTTATTTATTTAGTTTTATTTCGTTATACATTTTGGGGACATGATAGGGAGGGGAAGACAAGGGTTAATTTAGCACTCACAGTTCTTTTTGTTGTATGTCCACCGCTGAAAGGCCTTTCGTTTGGTGACTGCTGCTGCTGCTATATGGAGGATGTGTGAACTATTGTGTATTATTTTAATGCATTATTATTATTTTAGTGGTGAATTATAGGATCATGCTTTTCGGTTTTTTTTTTTTTTTTTTTTTTTTTTTTTTTCCTTATGTATTATATATATATATATATATAATTCTATATATGTATAATATTCATTATTGTCTATTAAATCGAAAATTTTTTTAACCACTAACCATTTAAAGTTCTTCTTTTTTTTTCCGTGTACTTGCAGTTTTATGCAGCACGTTCACTTTGATCAAATTTGTCTTTGAAGCTTTTTTTTTATGTTTTTTTTCTTCACATACACCTTGCGCACACATGCAAATATATATACATATCTTTCTCTAATTTTTGATTCTTTTTAAACCGCACATATAATGATTTGTAATTTTTAGTTTATATATATATATTTTTTTTTCACTAATATGTCGTCAATAATCCCTCGCCGTTCTGCGATCTGCTATACATTTTATTTCGGGTGCTATTTTTCGGGGGCTCTTTTTTTTTTTTTTCTTCGGTGGCTAATCTTTTTTTTTTTTCGGGGGCTACTTTAATATATAGCCCTAACCTCTGCACAGCGCATATGTGCATGTGGCCTTCTGCTGGCCGAGAGGTTAGGGTTATATTAAAGGCTGCAAAATACAAAAAAACCGACTTAGTTTCTGTAAACTAAGTTTTAATTTATATTAATTTTGATCAAAATACCTTTTGTTGCCTGCTTGCACACTTGTCGTTTCCCACGAATAAAAATGCGTGCGGCTGCGCGCACCAAAGTCAATGACTGACCAGCTCAGCTGGTCACGGTGGGCCAAATTCAGAAAATTTCAATGTTTTATGGAGGGAAATAATCTATTGTGTATGTTTCTTTTTGTTAAATATATATATAAAGATATATATATATATATATATAATTATTAACAAAAATTTTAGCTGGATAGAACTCCACGCTGAGGGTATCTTCTTGAAAATGTGGGCCGGAAAAAGATGGAGCTGGCAATGTGGCCGCTTTTTATACGCCCACATTCCAGTGTTCTTGGTTCCAATGTTTCGCTCTCAGCGAAGCTTCGGACAGCGGGATGCTAGTGAGCGTATTTCTCCCACTGTCTCCGACGAGCGAGCACAGCGTAAGCTTAGCGTAAGCTTAGCGAAAGCTCGATCGCTAAAGCTCCGCTCTCTGTCTCTCTCGTGCATTGCATTGCAGCGCAGGCGACAATGTTGTCGCAAACGATATGCGCTGCAATTTGCAATCTTAGAGATTGGCAACCATTACACCACCCGATAATATACAACGTTAGACAGTATATTAGCGGGAATCAGCTTCTTAGCATGGTAAGTACCGACAGATGCGACGTGCATAGTTACTAAAATATTAAATTGTTAAATTTGACTATTAAGGCATAGAGAGAGAATCGAGGTATTCTTATTAGTTCTAACTGTTCCGAATTGTTTCATTTTGGGCTATTGAAACTAAATCTAGCAGGTATTTACAAATTGACTATCGCTACCATCAAAAACTATACTATTCGGCAAGGGAATGCACAGGCAGCATATCTCCGAGTTCCAGACAATAGTACACTTAAAGACGCAACGACAACAGCTTATCAACACACAACTAGCATTGCTTAAGGCTTCTACCATTCTTCATTTAAGTAAAGAATACCCTCCAGGGATAATCAGTATTGGTATCCTAGCCGAATACACAATATTCTGGAATTATTTAGAGAAGTTTTTCTAGAACTAGATTGAATTGTGGCTTCATCCACAGTAAACAAAAACGAGCTACAAATGTGAGGGAAGATGTTCTTTTCCAAAGCAGCGATGCTTTAATTCATTTAAAGTTGAAAGATACTTCAAGGTGTCTCGGTCTGCGATCCAGGCTTGAATCCAGCAGCTTCGTAGTACCTATGAAAACAAATCTATTCCTCTCAGCAGTCACTGTTGCGATAGCTAGACCAACCAAGTCTAAATCTATTTCAGCAATACAGGCTACTGAGACAACTAATATTCTCACAAAAGGGGGTGTTTTGTATAACTACTACTCCATATAGAAGAAGTGGTCATACAAGAAAATTTCTGGTTCACTGAAAGTGTATCAACTCACAGTGCCTCACAAACAATTTCGGTTCACTGAAAGCTAATGAACTCACAGAGCCTCACAAACAATTTCGGTTCACTGAAAGCGTATTAACTCACAGTGCCCCACGTTGGGCGCCATAAAATTTATGTAATGTATCGATCTTATGTATGAATGCAGCGGGCGTTAACTTCTCTCTTCGAATTTCAGGCCCCCCGTTGGGCGCCATAAAATCTATGTAACGAGCGTACTCGAGTATGAAAGCGATCTTCGTGCATTCGCATGTTTACATATATACATATATACACATATATGTCACATACATGTATACATACATACATACATACATACATCAACATACACAAGACGTGGATCGGGTAGTGGCGGGCGGAATCCTCTGGTTCCCTTAGCTCTGTCGGCGGTGGGGTGGGTCTTGCCAAACCGTCACCAATACACACAAACTTTAAAATTTTTAGGATTCCTATGCAACACAAACATTCGGACAACAAGAAAAAACGAAACAAACACGGACAGTTAGAAAGACGCGGAAGCCGAGGTGGTGTTGGCTTCTCGCTGTCTTTACCCAAACCCAACCATGATCTTCAGCTTTAAATTGTTTATGAAGATCCCCTAGTAAAGATTGCCTCGACTCTCTCTCTCTTCTATGCCAACGCTATACTCCTAGCCTACCATATTAATCCATCAAGGAAACTCAAAAAAATTCTAAAAGATACATTTATTCTTTAAATTACTCTAACTAGACTATTACATTTTCATGTACTCTTAATTACTGTCGCTTCATGTTCTTTAATTTATATTTATGTATGTGCATGTGTTTGGTATGTAGTTTGAGTGTATAATAAAATAAAAAAAACTACATAATATGAAAAAATTACAAATGTATAAAAAGGTTAGCAATATAGTAATAATAACATAATAATATAATAATATAATATTACAATAAAATATTAAAAGAATGTTTAAATCATATTTTAGACATTTGGGGAGTATTCGTTAATATATATTAATTTAAAAATTTAGTTTTAATTCATAGCTTTTATTTCATAGTTTTTATTTCTTAGTTTGTATTTCATTCTTTATTCAAAATTTTTTTCTTTTTTTTTCTATTTTTTTCTTTATTTATTTATTTAGTTTTATTTCGTTATACATTTTGGGGACATGATAGGGAGGGGAAGACAAGGGTTAATTTAGCACTCACAGTTCTTTTTGTTGTATGTCCACCGCTGAAAGGCCTTTCGTTTGGTGACTGCTGCTGCTGCTATATGGAGGATGTGTGAACTATTGTGTATTATTTTAATGCATTATTATTATTTTAGTGGTGAATTATAGGATCATGCTTTTCGGTTTTTTTTTTTTTTTTTTTTTTTTTTTTTTTCCTTATGTATTATATATATATATATATATAATTCTATATATGTATAATATTCATTATTGTCTATTAAATCGAAAATTTTTTTAACCACTAACCATTTAAAGTTCTTCTTTTTTTTTCCGTGTACTTGCAGTTTTATGCAGCACGTTCACTTTGATCAAATTTGTCTTTGAAGCTTTTTTTTTATGTTTTTTTTCTTCACATACACCTTGCGCACACATGCAAATATATATACATATCTTTCTCTAATTTTTGATTCTTTTTAAACCGCACATATAATGATTTGTAATTTTTAGTTTATATATATATATTTTTTTTTCACTAATATGTCGTCAATAATCCCTCGCCGTTCTGCGATCTGCTATACATTTTATTTCGGGTGCTATTTTTCGGGGGCTCTTTTTTTTTTTTTTTCTTCGGTGGCTAATCTTTTTTTTTTTTCGGGGGCTACTTTAATATATAGCCCTAACCTCTGCACAGCGCATATGTGCATGTGGCCTTCTGCTGGCCGAGAGGTTAGGGTTATATTAAAGGCTGCAAAATACAAAAAAACCGACTTAGTTTCTGTAAACTAAGTTTTAATTTATATTAATTTTGATCAAAATACCTTTTGTTGCCTGCTTGCACACTTGTCGTTTCCCACGAATAAAAATGCGTGCGGCTGCGCGCACCAAAGTCAATGACTGACCAGCTCAGCTGGTCACGGTGGGCCAAATTCAGAAAATTTCAATGTTTTATGGAGGGAAATAATCTATTGTGTATGTTTCTTTTTGTTAAATATATATATAAAGATATATATATATATATATATAATTATTAACAAAAATTTTAGCTGGATAGAACTCCACGCTGAGGGTATCTTCTTGAAAATGTGGGCCGGAAAAAGATGGAGCTGGCAATGTGGCCGCTTTTTATACGCCCACATTCCAGTGTTCTTGGTTCCAATGTTTCGCTCTCAGCGAAGCTTCGGACAGCGGGATGCTAGTGAGCGTATTTCTCCCACTGTCTCCGACGAGCGAGCACAGCGTAAGCTTAGCGTAAGCTTAGCGAAAGCTCGATCGCTAAAGCTCCGCTCTCTGTCTCTCTCGTGCATTGCATTGCAGCGCAGGCGACAATGTTGTCGCAAACGATATGCGCTGCAATTTGCAATCTTAGAGATTGGCAACCATTACAGCATGTATTTATTAATGATTTTCGCGTTCTACAATGCCATTAATTGCCTAACTTGAAAATTTGTGTATAATAAATATGTTGTAATTTTTCCTTTTCTAGGCACGACTCATACGCTGGGCGAAGCTGCGCGTTGCCATGGTGCCAACGACAATTCTGCTGGAGCCGCTGTCCGAGTGCATGATCCTGGGTGCACTGGCCGCGTGGTCGGCGTCGCTGCTCTTCAAGTGGGATCCGCTGGGGTTTTACTTGGTGCACATTCTGTGCTGGCTTCTGTCCGACTGGCTGCTGTTGTCGATTGTGCAGCACGGCTCGATGCCGTTCGGCAAGTTCGAGTTTGTCATCGGCTGGCTGTTCCGCGAGCTGACCGGGCCGTATCTCTTTCTGCACGCCCTGTGGAATCCGGCCATACGTTGGCGGACGCGCACCTTTAAGCTGCACTGGGGTGGCATTGCCTACGAATTGCCGCTCAATTCACCCGCAACGGATTCGCTAACAGCGCCACTGCAGCCGGCGCCCACGTTATTGGCGTCATCAAAAACATCATCAGCATCATCATTATCGTCGTCGTCATCATCATCCGCTGCAGCAGCAGCGGCGGCGGCGGCGGCGGCATCCGCATCAAGTTCAGCAACAACAACAACAACAAACACGACAAAGGGCGCGGGACTGGGCACGCTGAGCGCAGCAGCCAAACAGCGATTGCTGATCTCGTAGCAGCAGCTAGTTCAAATTTGTTTGTTATATGCGTAATTGTACTTTCGTTAGGGACTCAGCGGACTGCGACACTGTGGAGCTACAGTCAATGTTAGTAGTATTATTACTAGCCTAAACAAAACCCCCTTAGTCACTACATAAACTTTAATTTTAAGTAAGTCTTTAAAGTTAAGTGAGTCCAATGAGCTGCTAGCTCTCTGCTGCTGTGCGCCCTAGGCTAATAATACGCAGCATCCACAATGAGGCGAGAGTAAGGCATACGAGGTTCAGAACGAGATTTGCTCTCAGACCCACACCCACACACACACACACACTCGCACACACGCTCACTCTTAAACTGACAACAGCAAAAACAACAACAAGAAGAAGCTTTAATGGTAGCAACATGCAAACATTTTGTTGATTTCTAGAACCAAACTTAATAATAAGTTGACCATTTATCTTTAGGCATCTATGCTGTAGAGATCTATAAGATATATTTATACTAAGTTGCGCCGGTTTGTACATTTTTGTAGTTGATCGAAGATTGAGAGAGAGAGGGAGAGCAACAGAGAGAAAGAGGGAGCTCTTTAGATTAGATTTTGTTATTGCTATTTTGTAATTCGATATTTGTAATTATCTAATTAGCTATTTATTATTATGATTTGCCTAGCAAAACGATATACACACACATATATTTTTTTGTTCGATTTACTTTACTTTAACTCTTAACGATCTGTCCCTATTCTATTAATTTCTATGCTTCGCTAAAAACGCCATCGAATAAATGTAATTTACATTAGAAATGAGTTTATTTACTTTCGTTTTTGATTTATTTGTCAATCGTTTGTCATTTGATTTAGAGCCCGCATTTCTTTTGTTAGATGATAAAGTGATTCTGATTCCGATGAGTCAGACAACTGGATTCAGTCTATAGTGTATTACGATCGTCTCAGTTTACACAAGCTCTGACAGCTCTGGGAAATAACTCTCAGCTGACTCATCATAATGCGTATTTCTTATCGCACATTAGACAATTGCGAACTGAAAGTGGGCGGGGCTACGCTGCCCAAATCAATTGACATGGGCTTAAAAATCGATCGGGAAGTACGTACACCTACACCAAGTTTTCTTTTGTTTGATATATTTTGCATAGGTAAGATCTAGAAGATCTAGATCTTGCCACAGTCAACATGTAATATTTGCATATATACAATATATATTCTATATTTGTATATTCTTGGCAGAGCGAGAGTATTTTGCTGTCATTGCAGCTGATAGGCGTATTGCTTATCTCGATCCTCAGTATTGATGGTACCACATAAACAAGTATTGCCTATATGAGAGCATGCATATAATAAAATCAAATAACAAGCGAGCAGACACAAGCTCGGCAACAGCAACAGCTACAGCTACAGCTAAAGCGATTCGAGAACATATTTATAAATTGAACGAATGAGCAGATTAGAGAGCCATATCAGTTGCAAAGCACACGGAATGGGGACTGGGACAGAGTTTGGGTATGGGAATGGGAAGGGCAGTGAGAATGAGAGATAAAGGCGAGCTATTGAAACAAGAGATTAATAGCTGAAACTATTTTAGTATGTGTGCAAATGCACATAGATTACATGCTTATAGGAGGTGAGTCTCTGCGGCATTGGATGGGTCTTTGTATTATTTTTTTTACTCTTTGCTTTTTATACCCTGAACCCATTTTCAATGGGAAATCAGGGTATAATGGTTTTGTTGAAATGTATGTAACAGGCAGAAGGAGGCGTGGCAGACCCCACAAAGTATATATATTCTTGATCAGGGCGACGAGCTGAGTTGATTTGGCCCTGTCCGTCTGTCTGTCCGTCTGTCCGTCTGTCCGTCCGTCCGTCTGTCCGTCTGTCCGTCTGTCCGTCTGTCCGTATGTATGAACGCGTCGATTTCAGAAGATATAAGAGCTAGAGACTTCAAATTTTTTTTAGAATGTCCGTAATTACAGCGCGCATATCAAGTTTATCATTAAAAATCGATAACTCATCCCGATCTTTTTTTATCGATAAAAACCCTTATCGAAAACCAGTTATAAAATTATATCTTCTACACCTTTATTGCTAGAGTCTCCAAATTTTTAATGTATGCTTATATGCAATTTATACAATTTCGGTTTTTGTTAAAATTTACCCCCCACCCTTAAATTCACCCCCTCACCCTCACTTTTGTAAAAAGCGTATTTCAAATACTAGAGACTTGTGCTTTGGCAATTACATGCATATCCATGTTATAATCATAATCTGAAAGTTTCATGAAGATCGTACGTCCATAAAAAAAGTTATTAAACAATTAAGTTCTCATAGTAAGCGCACACTGCAGCCCATGCGTGTTTATGCGTGGGTGCTTGTGTGTGTATGTGTTTGTGTATGTGTGTGTATGTGTTTGTGTATGTGTGTGTGTATGCGTTTGTGTATATATGCGTGTGTGTGTGTGTGTGTATGTGTGTCTGTATGCGTGTGTGTATATGTATGCCTGTGTGTGTGTGTGTGCGTGTTTCTTGTGTAAGCTGAAAGACGCGAAAAATTATTGAAATATCTATTGCTCCAAGGGTTCAGGGGATCTCGTAGTCGAGCAGTCTCGACTAGAGCTTTCTTACTTGTTTGTTTTATCAATGATCACGAGGCGCCACATAAAAATTGTTAGCTCTACCTTGGGCTACTGTATTTCATGAACCTGGGACAGTTAGATTTCTACTTTTTGTGATCATACATAAATATACTACACTTCTATATGTATATATAAATATGTATGTATGTAAATTAACTTATAAATTTATTGATATCTAAATGCTTTGATTTCTTATCAATAGAAACGTTGAAATTAAATTGGTCTGATATGAGAGCAGGTTGGGAAGAACTCCAAAGCAAAGTAAGCACACATAATTAAGTGCTAGCATATACTTACATACATACACACACATAAATATATATAATATATATGATGTATCAATAATCAAGCGCAATTACTTACCAAATAAGATCAATGATAAACTGAAGGTTTTTGTAAAACCAAATACTAATACAAACAATTTAGTTTAAAATAAAGTTAATTAAGAAGTTATGCAATAGATATACATACATATATAACTATATATATGCTTTAAATATTTTTATTTAATTTATGTAGTTTTTAAATAAAAAATAAAAAATGCGTTTTTGCCGTGTGTTCAAAGAATTCAAATTTGTTTATTATTATTATTTTTTTTTTTTACCTGCTTTGATTTGCTTAAAAAATAAAACTAAGCAAAAGTTAACAAAAGCATACAAAATAAGTATTTTCTAAAAATATTTGTAATCTAGACTTAACATTAGTGAATCAAATAAACAAACAATGAGAATTCAACAATATACCAAAAGTACATATATCTATATATATATATATACATATACATATATGTATATACATATATACTCATGCATTACGTAGTGCTATAGTAGCTTTTATTTTCATTCAAGACTGCGTGTATGTAGCAAATGTTTGCTTACATATACATATATATACACATACATATTTTTATTTTTTTGTATGATAAGACTCATTATTATCGTGAGTCATGTGTGTTGTTGAGTGGATCGTTCGATGTGACTTCTGGCTGGACATAAAGATATTTTGATTGAGCTTTTCGGGGGCTCCTCAATTAACATCTATCAAGTGTATTGAAATGATCGAGGTAATATCTAAGGGATTCAATGGACAACGGCATGTCTGAAAAACGCCTTCAAAATTCCCCTCATTAGATAGAAACAAAAGTCTATAATAATGAAAAATAATGAATATACATAAAAAAGTCTTCCGCCCTTAACGAACTCATTATGTACTGAAAATTGCGTGCACTGTTTCTTATCAATAAAACAAAAAGTAAATGGGCTTTATGCTATGATCAAACAAAATCGTTGGGACTTAGATAACAGTCTAAACTAGAAATACAACTACAAATTACTAAATATTTTATCAAACTATACATATGTTGGCATGACGATTACAACTTGTGCAAAGTTCAAGTCCGTTTTGCTCGTGCTACAAACAATGCCTTACAGATTCATATGTTTTATAAATAGAATTACTATCTCAAGTACTTATTCTAATCTAAAATAATAATAACAATAAATTAATCGCATTCAAATAAGAGGTTTTTTGTGATCGCCAAGAATAAAATAAATCAATCGATTACTTTCGGCTAGTTTTTAACATACAATTATACTGTAGTATTAATTTGGTTACTGAAGAGCTTAAAACCTGTTAATTTTTGAGCCTCTATTAAATTTTAGGTACACTCAAACGTAAAATATTTGAATACTTCCTACTTTCGTTTAATTTCTTGTTTACATTTTTCTCAGCTGTTTACCATTCGTCATTTTGTTTAAAAGCTTAACAGTTTGTGGCCGTAGTATTTGAATGTTAACAGTAACAGTTACAGAGGTTCGATTTTGCGAACCTGAACTAGTTGAGCGCAATCCAGGGATACGTTCATTTATTCAGCTCTCCAGCTTATGGAGTTATTTGTCTTGGTTCCGAACAATTCAATACAAGTACTAAAATTGCAATTAAATTGTCGCAAAAAAAGGTATTACTTGTCCACAAAGCTCCATTAACAGTTATTAACAAGTGTTGGCTACTCTACAAAGTAGCATTTCGTAGCAGTTTATTGCTGTGAAGCATATTTGAATTAACAATTGCCAAAAGCTCTTGCACTGTATTGGAATGTGAAAAATCTATACAATTTTATCAGCCAACGGCAAATACATGTAAATAGTGGACGTGATGATGTGTGTGTGTGTGCACCAGCTGGCGGCTATTGTAACGGGGGCGTATTGGAGAAAATTCTTTGCCAGTCGGTGTTTGCATTTGTTTATCGTATATTTAATGTTTGCCAATTGGCTGTTAACACGGCTCATCAGTTTTGGATAATTATTTTATGCATATTTGTCTTTATTAGTGTACACAAGAAATCTTACGATACCAATTTTGTGCTTCCGTCTGCGTGTATTTATGTGTGTGCATGTTTACTTGCAGATGCTTTGGCCGCTGTTTGAGCAGCGTTGAAGTGGCACAAACCAGTGAAATTTTAGTTTATCCCCAACGTTGATCGGCACTGGAACAACACGATGGCGATGTCCAAGGTGATACGCGTGCTGGAAAAGTCAATACCGCCCTCGCCCCATAGCGTTCTGCTGGAGCATCGCAACAAAACCGACTGCATCCTCTTCGAATCCCATGTCTGTGCGCTACTGACGCAGCAGGAAAATGTCATACGCAAGCAGTATACAAAGGTAGGTGTATCAAATGAAGGAATACTCCACACATTCATATATGTATGTACATGTGTATATATATATGTACATATATTCCAAATGCACATTTTGATAAGCTTTAACAACAAAGACACTCTGTTCATGTGAATGCACAGTTTGTGACCAACTAAAATTATACATATATACATATATTTATTTTATATATAATTATCTATTATATACACAAGCAAGAGCCGTTGTAACTCAATTAGTTTTTAATTGGCCTCAATTATTAATTTATGTTAAAGCGGAAACTAAGAAAAAGTTTTGTCTTCGCTATAACAAATATCTATTCATATATCAATAGATATATTGATTGCATTACGTATGTATATGCTTAATAAAATATATACGTAATGCAATTATTATATAAATTGCTTACTTTAGTTATTTTTAATTTTAGCAATAAATATAGCTGAAAATTGAATGAAAATTTAATAATTCAATTAAAATATGTTATGATTTTGCTATTATTTTCTAACATTAAATTATATTAAAAATATTTGTTGTTTCAACAAATTTTTAAATTTTAAAAATTTTAAATTTAAAAAATAAATAAATTTAAACTAAAAAGACAATAAAACGAAATATGAATTTTTGCCCATTTCTATCTTTCTATATTTTTTAAATATTTCATAAGTTTACTATTATTTATAGTATATATAAAAATAGATTATTTATTATTTACATACATATGTATATATCTAGTTCCTTTTGGTGCGATTCTATCATAACAATTATTTATATATATGCACATTTGCTATAATTATAATAATAACAATCGAATCTATATTTACACTCGCCAACAGGTGTGCGATGCCTATGGCTGTTTGGGCGTACTGCAGCTGAATGCCGGCGAGAGCACTGTGCTCTTTCTGGTGCTCGTCACGGGCTGCGTATCGATGGGCAAAATTGGCGATGTGGAAATATTTCGAATAACGCAAACCACATTCGTTTCGCTGCAGAATGCGGTGCTGAACGAGGATAAGATTAGCGAAGTGCGCAAGCTGCTCAATTCGGGCACTTTCTATTTCGCGCACTCAAATCCGTCGGCGTCTGGGTCCGGCGCGGCCAGCGGCTCCAACTCGTCCAACAGCAAGTTTGACATTACGCTGTGTGCGCAGCGGCGCCACCAGACGTCGGAGACGGACAATCGTTTCTTCTGGAACCGCATGATGCACATTCACCTGATGCGCTTCGGCATTGACTGCCAGTCGTGGCTGCTGCAGACCATGTGCGGCTCCGTGGAGGTGCGCACCGTGTATATAGGCGCCAAGCAGGCGCGGGCCGCCATCATTTCGCGGCTGAGCTGTGAGCGCGCTGGAACGCGTTTCAATGTCCGAGGCACCAACGACGAGGGCTATGTGGCCAACTTTGTGGAGACGGAGCAGGTGATCTATGTGGATGGGGAGATCACTAGCCATGTGCAGACGCGTGGCTCTGTGCCGCTCTTCTGGGAGCAGCCCGGCGTACAGGTGGGCTCACATAAGGTGAAGCTCTCGCGCGGATTCGAGACCTCGGCCGCAGCCTTTGATCGTCACATGACCATGATGCGACAACGCTACGGCTACCAGACGATAGTCAATCTGCTGGGCAGCTCCCTCATCGGCAGCAAAGAGGGCGAGGCCATGCTCAGCAACGAGTTCCAGCGACACCATGGCATGTCCGCGCACAAGGATGTGCCGCATGTGGTCTTCGACTATCACCAGGAGTGCCGCGGCGGCAACTTCTCGGCGCTGGCCAAGCTCAAGGAGCGCATGGTGGCCTGTGGTGCCAACTATGGCATCTTCCATGCCTCCAACGGCCAGATAATAAGCGAGCAATTCGGCGTCGTGCGCACCAATTGCCTGGACTGCTTGGATCGCACCAACTGTGTGCAGACATATTTGGGTCTGGACATACTCAACTTGCAGCTGGAGGCGCTCAAGATGGGCGGCAAGCAGCAGAACATCTCGCGCTTCGAGGAAATCTTTCGCCAAATGTGGATCAACAATGGCAACGAGGTGAGCAAGATCTATGCCGGCACTGGCGCCATCCAAGGCGGCTCCAAGCTCATGGACGGCGCTCGATCTGCAGCGCGCACCATACAGAACAATCTGTTGGACAATTCCAAGCAGGTGAGTAGGCAAATAATATAAATGGTTTGACCTCCATTTATCTCAATCTATCCACTCCACAGGAAGCAATTGATATTCTGCTCGTGGGCTCCACACTCAGCTCCGAGCTGGCAGATCGAGCGCGTATTCTGTTGCCTTCGAACATGCTGCATGCGCCGACCACAACGCTGCGAGAGCTCTGCAAGCGGTACACAGAGTACGTGCGTCCACGCTTGGCACGCGTCGCTGTGGGCACCTACAATGTGAATGGCGGCAAGCACTTCAAGAGCATTGTGTTCAAGGACTCGCTGGCCGACTGGCTGCTCGACTGTCACGCTCTGGCGCGCTCTAAGGCGCTGGTGGATGTCAATAATCCGTCGGAGCATGCTGATCATCCAGTGGATATCTATGCGATTGGCTTTGAGGAAATTGTGGATTTGAATGCATCGAATATAATGGCTGCCAGCACAGACAATGCCAAACTGTGGGCCGAGGAGCTGCAGAAGACCATTTCACGGGACAATGACTACGTGCTGCTCACCTATCAGCAGCTGGTTGGCGTCTGCCTGTACATCTATATACGGCCGGAGCACGCTCCGCACATACGCGACGTGGCCATTGACTGCGTCAAGACGGGCCTGGGCGGTGCCACGGGCAATAAGGGCGCCTGCGCAATTCGCTTTGTGCTCCACGGCAGCTCCATGTGCTTTGTGTGCGCCCATTTTGCAGCCGGCCAATCGCAGGTGGCGGAACGTAACGCCGACTATTCGGAAATCACGCGCAAACTGGCTTTTCCCATGGGCCGCACACTCAAATCCCATGATTGGGTATTCTGGTGCGGTGATTTCAATTATCGCATCGACATGGACAAGGATGAGCTGAAGGAGTGCATCCGAAACGGTGACCTTAGCACTGTGTTGGAGTTCGACCAGCTGCGCAAGGAACAGGAGGCCGGCAATGTATTCTCCGAGTTTCTGGAGGGCGAGATCACCTTCGATCCGACCTATAAATACGACGTGTTCAGCGATGATTATGACACGTCCGAGAAGCAGCGTGCGCCAGCCTGGACAGATCGTGTGCTCTGGCGTCGCCGCAAAGCATTGGCCGAGAGCGACTTTGGTGGCGTCGGTACGGCTGCATGGAATCCAGGCAAGCTCATCCACTACGGACGCTCCGAGCTGAAGCAAAGCGATCATCGGCCTGTCATCGCCATCATCGATGCTGAGATCATGGAAATCGATCAGCAGCGCCGGCGAGCTGTCTTCGACCAGGTCATTCGTGATCTGGGACCGCCCGACTCAACCATTGTGGTGCATGTGCACGAGCAGTCGTCGGATGCTGATGAGGACGCAGCCACTATCTATGACGAGCATGTGATGGCAGCTCTCATAGCCGAGCTCTCTAAAATGGGTGAAGTGACCTTGGTGCGCTATGTGGAGGACACCATGTGGGTGACGTTCCGTAACGGTGAATCGGCGCTCAGTGCAGCTGCCAAGCGTAGCTCACAGGTCTGTGGCTTGGAGCTGGTCTTCGAGCTGAAGACGCCAGACTGGCCAGCGCAGGTGGACAAAGAGATCGAGCTGTGCACCTCCAATACCATACCGTTGTGCTCGAATCCGACGGAGCAGGCGCAGCTGCTGCAGCTGACGCCAGAGGTGCCACAGCGGCCCAAGCAGCCTCCAACGCGTCCAGCACCAGCGCGTCCGCCCATGCCCATGTCACCAAAGAATTCGCCTCGCCACTTGCCGCACGCGGGTGTCATCAGCATTGTGCCCAAGCCGAACAAGCCCCCGATGCCGCCACAGCCGATGCAGGTGCCGCTGCAGCCAGTGCAGGTGGCGCCACCGCGGCCACCCAATATGGTGGGCGATACCACGCCCTCATCGAAATCTCAGTCGCCCACGGAGCCGGGCTCCCCGTTGCATGCCACGTCCGTGAGCTCGTCAGGCTCCTCGTCTGGCAAGGCATCGCCTACGGTGCCTCTGCCCTCTGGACCACCCACGCCACCTCGCCAAATGCAGAGCAAGCAGTCGACGCCCGTCTCCACACCCACACGGCAGTCGAAGCAGGCATCGCTGGAGCAAGCCTTGCCGCCAGATACCGCTTACGAAACAACTAGCAATATCTACGAGGAGATTCAGGATGATGTGCCAGCACCACGTCATCCGCCACCCGCGGCACCGCCGCCAGTTATGTGTGCCGTTGATAGTCCACGGCGGCAGCCGCCCTTGCCCGCAGGCGCTGCACCACTGGGTCCGCCGCCACCGTTGCCCAATCGTGGCCGAGGACCACCGCCAATACCAAATCGTAGCGGAAACGCGCCTCCGCTTCCCACACGACCCACAAATAACTAAAAACAGGATGCCACAGGGTGAGTAAACTGGGAAGGGAATGGGATTGGGACTAGATTGGCTTCAATTGAAAATATTAGGTAACTGTGTATCCAAAAATAAACAAAATTAATATTGTCTATCTTTTTAAATGAGTATTATCTGTGTACTAAATTTGCTAGCATGTGTACTAAATTGATTTTTACATATGTGTACTAAATATGCGTATGAATTTATATGAAAAGTATGTATATGCTTGCTATAATAAGTATATAAATATACTGTATATGATTATATACATTTTAAAAAGATAACAGAAAAATTAAAAAAAAAAAAAAAATCCTTCCCATACCGGGAATCGAACCCGGGCCTTCTGGGTGAAAGCCAGATATCCTAGCCACTAGACCATATGGGAGGCTGGGAATCAGGCAGCTAAATGCTTATTTCAAACTGGTTGCACATTAGAAACTGGCAAACATTTTTTTTGTTGAGCAAGGCATTTAAATAAATATTTAAGATGAACAATTTAATATATTTATATTTAAATTATTGATATTAACCTATTCTAATTATTATATATTTTACTTGCAGATCTTTGTGGAGCACTTAATACTTAATATACTGGCAGTCTACTATATTACATTCCGAGTTGTTGTATTTATCGTTGGAAGTCGCATAACTAACTATAAAGAGATATGTTATAAATATATATATATTTTTGGCAACTGTATTGTAGATATCATTTATATACACGTTGAAGATTCCAGGCATGAATTGAATTGAAATTGAAATGAAAACTAAATCGAAATTGGTGTTATATGCATACATAAGGCATAAAGAGAAGATTATAAATCAAAATTAGTTTCGTTTGTTGCATTTAAATTGAAAATGTTAAATGTTTACCCTTTTTTTGTTGAATAAGGGCTTGATTATTTAACCAACACCTGCCGAACGTACTCACAAAAGCACCAAATAACTATTAATTATATACGTATTTATGTTGCGCGAAATGAACAAATAAAACATATAAATATAATAAAGTATTGAATTAAATTTAAACTATGTTTAAACGTATGTAGCCGGTACTAGTCAAATTATGAAATAAACAAAATATAGTAGCCAAAAGTATTAACAAAGAACATAAAACAACTAAAATGAACAACTAAATAATACTTTTGTTAGTTGCAGTTAAAGCTTTAGCCACGCAATGCTCTAACTAAAAACCTAAATTCTGTTATCAAACTTTGCCTCCAGAAGAGCAAACTAAACAATTATAAGTATAATAAAACAAATATTAAATGAAACTAAACTCTATCATGTGAAGAAACTTACCTTATACATATGTTGATATCTACAATGAGTTGAACTGTACAACTAGAACATATTTATTGCATTAGACTTTATTTGGTTAAAGGCAAAAAGCACTCACACACCCAAACACACACACAGACACACACACCCAAATGCAAACATATACGAAAAGAATATCAAAGATAATGCAAATGCAAATGCTATATTTAAATGTTAATGTTACACAAATTGCAAATTGTATAAATGTTTAATCATCCAAACGAAAAGCAAATCAATAAATATGATATATATATATAAAAAAAAAAAAAAAAAAAAAAAAACAGTTGTTGACAAGTTTTTAAAGGACTCAACTTTATTTGATTTATTATTTAAACAAAAAACTTAACACTTAATCAATTATGTTTTCTAATTTGAGAGAGTCTAGGAAAGATCTTTGGTATGGAATGCCAATAAAGTTAACATTATAAAGTAATTCATTTTATAATCAAGCAAAATGAAAAACAAATGTTAATAATTTTTCAGATTTTATTTAGCATTATTTATCTATTTTTTAGTTTCTAACTTGGAATCAAAACGGAAAACGTAACACTTAATCTCATATACAATCTAATTGTTAATCTATAACTATTTAGTTAAGGGAAGCATTGGATAAAGGTTTGTGATATGGTGAAGTCTAGCAGAGATCTTTGTCTACTTAATATTATTAAAACTGTTAGGCCATCTAGAACCACTTGGGAATTGCATCATTGGGCAGATTCTTATGATTGGGCAGCGCTGTGCAGGGTCTCTGCTGGCGCCAGAACTCCTGGCGCTTGTTGAGGAAGCAAACCGCCTCTTTGGCCAGGGCAGATATATTCTCAGTGTTGGTGTCGGCGCGTATCAGATCCGGATGCAGCAGCAGCTTCTCCAGGTACTCCTTGTCCACGCACAGCTCGCCCAGCAGCTTGCGTGCATTGCGCCGTTCCAGATCCGCCTTGGTGGCCCTCTGGCGTCCGGGCTGCGACTGCGACTGCGACTGGGCCTGTGACTTGGGCGTGTTGTCGCCCGATTTGCGTGAGACGCCGCTCTTGGCCGTGGCCGACGGCTGATTGGCGCGCGTCTTGGTGCCAATGGTATTCTCAATGGCCTCCTGGGTCTTCTGCACGCCCAGGCGGAACAGCGCGAGCTCCGGCCGTGCGCGCAGGCCGCGATGGAAGAACATCAGACTCTGCTCGAACTGGCCGAGGTAGTAGAGCGACTCAGCCTTTTGGTAGATGGCGCGTATGTTGTTCTTGTCCTCAGCGAGCGCCGTCTCCGCATCCTGCAGCGCCTTGGATGCCTCGCCCAGCAGCAAATAGCATTTGCTGCGCGAGATTAGGGCATTGATGTCCGTGTTATTCAGCTCCAATGCCTGTGAATTAAGAGAAATTCAAATTAATATTAATACTTAGATTTAATCTTTCACTATATAGTTATATGTATATATATTCTCTTTCGACTTGTGACCTTGCAAAAGAAATGTATTGCATTCTCGGGATTTGCATTTTTGATCTCCTTCAAGCCGAGCGCAATGATCGAGCTGATGTCGGCCTCGTCGGGTATGAGCAGCGCCTCGTTGCGATCCTGTTTCTGTTTGATCTGCAGACTCTGCTTGATGTCGAAGGCGCCCGCACTGACTGCCGCCGCCCGATCCTTGTCCGTGTAGAAGTCCACGAAGTTCTCCTTGGGCTTCTTTTTCTTCAGCATTTGTTCCTCGATGCGTTTGCGTGCGGCGCGCAGTTCGGTCTCGATGCGATTGCCTCGCTTGGAGCCGCCAGCATCCAAATCATCCGGATGCTTGCTGGTTCGCCGAGCGGCGCGATCTGAGGAGGATTTGCCAGCGCCGCCGGCACCGCCGCCGCCGCCATATGAGTCGCGTCTCTCCCAGATGGGCGGCTTGTGGGAGGCACGACTGCGACCCTTTGACCTTTTATTCGACTCTTCCAATGACTCCTCCTCCGCAGCGGCGCCAGTGCGTATGAAGCTCTGCAGCAGCTCCTGCTCCTTGTCCACAGCCAAAATCGTATTCAGCACACTCGTGGACATGGTCACAGAAATGAATCCTTTGCCAAACAATTGAACAGCTCGAAGCGCAGTGCAAGTGTGAAAAATTCACACCTTTCCTGACAGTTCCAAACAAACGGTAATTGATTTGCCATTTGCCCAGTTGCCAGGAAACAAAGGCCAGCCCTAAATATGGGCTAACAATCGATAGCAAAGCAATAACCAGAAGTAGCACGTGGCGTGGTAGAGGAGCGAACATTGTTGACATTGAAATGATTTTGATTATCAACGTATATACATATATACGATAGGTGGTATATCTATTTATCAAGGCAGCTTCGCTATTATTCTTATTCCCATAATTTAATCTACATAAAGTTGGGATATGTGCAAGGCTGAATTACTGGAGTGATAACAAATTAAATCTGAATATTTATCAGTATCTCTCAAGTCATTGGAACATGGGAACATAGAAATACCGTTGAAATAACAGCATCCAGCTAACTTTTGTATGCGGGGCTCTTCCAATCAAGAGCAATTGGTTTTTGCCTTATCAGCCTTATCCGATATTAAGTTTTAGTCAATGTTTGTTCTATCAAATTAAGTGCAAAAGCTTTATTTTGCATTTTATATAGTATTAACAACAAACCGAATAATTTGATAAAATTATATATATATATATATATATATATATATATATATATATATATATATATATATATATATATATATATATATATATTGAATATATATATATATATATATATATATATATATATATTGAATAAGATGAATGACCTTATTATTTTCTTAGTGATACTGATCAACATATATACTCTATTTAAAAATAAATCCCAAACACATCGCGCAGAAAATAAGATTTATATACATACATACACTATAATTCATATGTTGCCTATCAATTCAAATTGCTTTACATATGCAAGCCAAATCAATTTGGCTTATTTCAGCTATAACTCATGAAATCCTTGTCTATTTTCACACTTAATCTATAGAGTATTACTTTGTCGGCACATCCTCTTTATGCTCCACCGTTTAAGGAATTTCCCAATTGGCAGTTAAAGTAAAGCTCGCAAACATACCAGAGCATAGCAGCGTTCGCAAATGAGCTTTGCCAACATTTACTAGCGCCATCTACAGTTCGCTTCAATTTTCAGACGTTGCATTTGAAATATTGAGCAAATCAAAAGCGATTGCTGTTCACTTACCTTATTGTAGCCTTTTAGTGCTTTATAATATTCACGCACTTTCATATGATTATTGGACTGATCGCAGAGTAACTTAATTGTGGTTTCAATTTCCTCAAGTGTATCCACTTTTTGCTTTTTTCGAGGCATTTTTAAAACGTCTTGAAATTAAAGTATTTAAAAACTAAATTGTTAGGGATTTTTAAAGTTTTCAATGCACTTGAAATATTTTTGTTAAATTAAATAATTTAGTACTTTTATTTTCTTTTTTGCTTTGAATAATATTCTTTTATACCTTAAGCAAATATTTTTGTAGTACTATTTGCTTTTTAATTTTATTATTCTAATTTACATACATTTTGGTTTGTTTTATATTTTATTTATTTTTTTTTTAATTACTTTTTTGTAATATTTATTTTTTGTTTTAATTTGTATTTTATTTATATATTAAGACATCTTTAGAATCTTTATATTTTTAAATAATTTATTGCCATGTAGCACTGTTGCTTAACTGCATATTTACTATTACATACGTAAGGAATATATCTACAAAAAAAATAGTTAAATAATAATTCTTCGCCCGTCTGCTCGCCTCAGTCGTCAATTTCAAACTAAACCGTTTACTCTTTCATAATTTTCTAGGCTGCCTTCTCTTGACTTTCTGTTGTGCTGTTCCTTTGTTGTTGTTGTTGTTGCTGTCGGTTGTTGTGGCTTTTGTGACTTGGTTTGCATGCGCTGACAAGTCCCAATAAACTTCAATAAACTCGTTTTAATATCTCAACAATTTACTTTCATGTTTGCAGACCTCCCCCCCTCCCCAAAAAAAAACTACAACTTTATTCTCCCCTCTCTAAAAAATTAATAACTGCAGCTAATTTTTATGCAACCTCTGACAACCTACGTATGTATGTATGTGTGTGCATACACCTGCCCCAGCAATACTTAATTAAAGACACTGAATGTTTCGCTAACAAACTTTAATTGACGGCACGCACATTGGTTCAAATGGCTTTCTGATGAAGCCACAAACAAAGTCAATTAAATGACGGCTGATAGGGCAACCCAGACAGACAGACAGACACACAGACAACACGTTTAGGCCAATCAATACGAGATGGCAAAGGTGAGGCCTTATTAATGCCAAAGGCTTTCCCATTTATGGTAACCCGAATAGTGTTCACTTGTTAAGAACATTTATTGCAACATATTTATGAAACTATGCAAATTGCTATTAATTTTCTTGTATTGTTTTTAGAGTAAATAAATAAGTTTGATGTCTGAGACACCGCCCTCCCGACCTCCCACCAGTCTTCCCCTCCACGCCATGCCCCCCCAAAACTAAATGCAAAACGTTGCGTGTTCCCCACTCATTTGCTTGTGGCAGCAACCTTCGCGGCATGCCGAAACAATTTTTGTTTCGGTTGCCCTCATAAGCAATCGGCTGCAGTGTTGCCTTACATGCGCCATCAGACCAGGACAGGCTAGGACAGCCCAGACCAAGCCAGGCCAAGTCATATTTGTGGCCTATTGAAACGTTGTGTCTTGGGTCGACCTGACATCTGCCTTCTTCTTCTTCTGC
This sequence comes from Drosophila arizonae, assembly GCF_054131065.1. Classification (NCBI taxonomy): domain Eukaryota; kingdom Metazoa; phylum Arthropoda; class Insecta; order Diptera; family Drosophilidae; genus Drosophila; species Drosophila arizonae. Next base: position 15,483,060 of record NC_142925.1, on the reverse strand, counting down.
CTTCGCCCTGCTGCTTTATGACGTTGCAGACATGATGGAAGAATTATGATATTTGCATACGTTCAAGTTGAGAGAGCACCGAATCGTCTGTCTGCCCGCCACATCCACTCGATGTCTGCTCCTCTTCTTGTTGGCCATAATCGAAAATATTGTATGTGGGTTAGAGTTTAATGCATGTTTATTTGGATTTACGACATTTACAATTCTGTTGACAAATTGAGGCGTCTCTAAAGGGAGCAGCCTTCTAATCGTTTCAATTGTTTGATTGTTGTGGGTGCAACTCGCAATCCGCTCGGCATGCAATCAGATTGTCCTTAAAAAATATTGGGGGTACCTGTTGAATATGATTTATATATGTATAAATATATATAAAATGTATATGCTTTATATATATTTATATATATTTTATATAAATAACATCAAATCAAATACGCGATTTATTCTGTATAAAACAAACTTTACCTTAGATAAATTTACATATATGTATAAATTTATGTTAAAAGAAAATATTTTATCATAACTAATAAATTTTCTTCTATATTAAAATTTTTCTCATTGACATCAGAGTTTTCGTTCCAGAGATATGACATTTTAAGCTTGCAAAAAAGTCTAACCTATGCAGTTTTCCGGCACTGTATGTGTCAATTGAAAACCTCTCCCATTCTTTATGACTTAGTCTGTTGCTATTTAATTTGTTAACATAACTTGACAACCTTAATTTACTTTGCTGTTTTCATATATCATTTTAATTGAATTAATCATATTTTATAGTGTCAAACAAGAACGTAGAGCTAGTTCACTCTATTCCATTTATGTACTCTGAGTGCTTAGACTATACGAATGAGCTCAAGCATACTCTATATGACCGCCTCTCTGTCTGTTGGATCGGACATTCAGCATCAAACTTAGCCTTGAGCTATGCAGCCCAATTCAGTTCTCAGTTCTCTTTCTCTATTTTGTATGGTCAGTCCAATTCCATCGTACCATCATACCAAGTTGATTGTAATTGGAAGTGATGCTTGTCCCATATAAAGGGCAGCCCGCTGCTCCTCGTGTTCAGTTGCATCCTGGGACACCTAGTGACAAGAGCTCCTCTTCTTCTTCTCCTGCGATCTTGTGTGGTATGTACCAAAATTTAGTTACTAATATTAAATTTATTAAGTGAATTTTAATAATTTATTATAATTTATAATAATTAAAATTTTTTTTAACTGTTAATAATAGTAGATATTTTAATATATTATTATAATTATATTTATATTTTTAAAAATTGTTTTACAACTGAATTGTACTTATTGTTAAACAAATTTTATTATAATAATAATAAGCGAAAATTTAACATAATTAATTAATTAATAATAATAATGATAACTATATTATGTGAATTGAAATAAAGATATTAAAATTTACAAATATTCCAAAATAAATTTGTTTAAATTATTTTGTATAAATTATTATCATTGTCATTGTAAGTTATAATTCATTGTGACTTGTAAGTTATAATTTTGGGCTAAATAATCATTAGCAATATAACTATAAGGATAATGACCATTAATTATGGATATTTAAATAATGCTTATATTTTCACAACTTTTATAAAGCTTATATTTTCAAAACTTTTATACTCAATAATATAATTACAGATCATGATTATTATAATTTTATAATGCTAGGTACACTTCTATATATTGTAATAATAATGATTTGGTAATAAATATGGGCGATGTTGTCCCAATTCGAATTAGAAAGTATGCATAAGACATTTGTAATAAATAATAATTGTATAGTTTTATTTTATCTCGGAATATGCTTCATTCGTTTAATAACCAGCCGAACCGTGTAGACCGTTTCATTAATCATTTCTATTTCATTTTACTGGTAAATATTGCACGTAAGCTTTTATGATAACATTATACTCAAAATGGCACTGTTAGGCTACATGAATTTTCACACGTACAACCAAATGTATAAAATAGCTCTGCCCAAATCTCCTTTAATAATAATGTCTAATGTTATATACATGGATTGAGAATAACTGTAAGATTTCAAAAATATTTACCTATATTCTTATCATACCTACGGAGTCACTTTGAGAAGTTCAATGTCAAGGGCATTTATGTTGGTTGGCCGGCAGTTTCAAAGCAACCAGCTTTTGCCTGAGTGTCCATATATAATTTTATTTACATACATATATGTGCATTGACAATCTTACAAACATATCTATCTATGAATTTCAATATATACAAATATATATGTACATACATATGTGTATTTTTATATTTTCTAGTTGTCTCCTATGTTCTTTTTATATGTATATGTGTATGTACGTACGCATTATTATGCATTTATTTCATTTGTGTGTTTGATAGTTGCCAAGTCAGCTCAGCGACTAGAGAGATCTTTACTTCCTTCATTCTCAGCTGGCTGAAAAATCAATAGACCTTTTGAACCCACTCAATTTCATAACTTGAATGAAAATGCTGTAATTTTGGGTTTTTGTTTTTATTTTTATTTATTTGTAACGAGATTAGGTTATATAACTGATGTAACTGTATTTGCGCGGTTCATCAAACAGGAGAGAGAAGAGCTGTTGGAAATACAATACAAAACATATGCTAATACATATGTATGCACATACATATTCACATATGTCACAATAAACTTATAAGCATGTGTAAGTGTGTTTGTGTATGTATATGTATTTATTGGGTGGCTGAGTGTTCATGTGGGCGCATATCGGAGCCTTCTCATCTATATAGTTATGTAAATGCTACACCTCCTGTTTGTGCGTATTGAGAAGTTAACATTGTATTAGCTGGATCTGCTATTTATTGATTTAATCCTTGCTCTGCATGTACTTGATCAAGTCAATGACACGGTTGGAGTAACCGAACTCGTTGTCGTACCAGGAAATCAGTTTGACGAACTTGTCGTTGAGAGAGATGCCAGCCTTGGCGTCGAACACAGACGAGTGAGTGTCGCTGAGGAAGTCAGTGGAGACGACCTCCTCATCGGTGTAACCCAGAATACCCTTCAATGGACCGTTGGCGGCCTCCTGTACCTTAGCCTTGATTTCATCGTAGGTGGCGCCCTTGCCCAGGCGGACAGTCAAATCGACAACGGACACATTTGGTGTGGGCACACGGAAAGCCATGCCAGTCAGTTTGCCATTCAGAGCTGGAATGACTTTGCCGACGGCCTTGGCGGCGCCAGTGGATGCTGGAATGATGTTTTGGGCAGCACCACGGCCATCGCGCCACAACTTGCCGGAGGGGCCATCGACGGTCTTCTGGGTGGCTGTGGTGGCATGCACCGTGGTCATCAGACCCTCCACAATCTCGAAGTTATCGTTGATAACCTTAGCCAATGGGGCCAAGCAGTTGGTGGTGCAAGAGGCGTTCGACACGACCTTCATGTCGGGGCTGTAGGCATCCAAGTTCACGCCGCACACGAACATGGGCGCATCGGCAGATGGAGCCGAGATGACAACCTTCTTGGCACCGCCCTTCAAGTGAGTGGAGGCCTTCTCGGTGGTGGTGAAGACACCAGTGGACTCAACCACGTACTCAGCGCCAGCGCTGGCCCAGTTGATGTTAGCGGGGTCGCGTTCACTGAACACGGTGATCTTCTGGCCATTGACGACCAGGAAGCCGCCCTCGGCGGAGACGGTGCCCTTGAAACGGCCGTGAGTGGAATCGAACTTGAACAAGTAGACCATGTAGTTCACATCGATGAAGGGATCGTTAACCTGCAAATTACACAAATCCAAGAAAATTTCACACATTTTTCTTTTCGCAATTACATTTTAGCGGCTTTTGCTTTACTTACAGCAACGACGCTGGCGCCTTTGTCGATGGCGGCACGCAGCACCAGACGACCAATGCGGCCAAATCCATTAATACCAATCTTCGACATGATTAAATTTTCTTTTTTTTTTTTTACTTTGCCTGGATCACACTTTTACTTTCGCTCAGTTCACCCGTCAGGAATCAACTGCAACTGCTCTGGCTAAATAGTCTTCAGATAGAGCGTTCGCGTTTTGCGAGTTCAAAGTCAAATGAAGGACGTTTACGTCACGCCCACCCCACAACGCAAATTTGAGCAAAACGAGTGCATTAGAAAGCTGAATGCTATGCGACGCACGCGCATTTGTATGCCACCAACTTCACGTGACTGTAAAATATTAGAATAGCAACTCTTCAAGCTTAAGCGCACACACACATAGAAATCGAGAGCGCGCAATTAACTGATATTTATATTAGAAATATTTAAGCTTCCCAAATGAGAAACTTTGCGGTATTGACATGAATACATGGCTAAACATTGCAATATCATAAATATTATATTTTTATGTTATGCTTTGAATTGTATAAACTTAGTTTTTCATACAAATCTTAAACAATGAATTTAGCATTGAGATATGCATTTATTTTAAACCTACAATAAATTTTCGTTGGGTGCAGTAGTTCAGAAAGCGGTATAGAGCCATCTAGCGTTCGATTTTAATTAAGATCTGTAGCTGTTATAAATTTAAATACTGGTATCGAAAAAAAAAAACTTTGGCAAAAGGCCATTTACAATTTGCTTAATTTCATTTATCATACGAAGAAAATATTACACAATTAAAGTTACGCACATGTGACTAAATCTGATTCCATTACTTTGGATTATTTTTTTCTGTAATTCGTTGCGTAGAAAATTCAATAAATGAAACTTTACGCATATTTTGGCTAATAGGCCTAATGTATTTTTGATGATCAAATGTGTAAATGTATTAAAAAACTAATGTCGAAATAATAAACTCTAAAAATAAGTCTACAGTTTATGAAATGACATAGTAATAATATTTTGTATTTTGTGCAAGGCGCTAATGATGAATTAAATACATTTTAATTTTATTACTCATGTAATCCATTTGTAAAATCCAAGGCTTACATAAATTACCATAGGCTATAAAATAGTATATTTAAGGATGACATAACTCTCGGCTATCCTTTCTCTATTTTCAACATTGAGATGATATGTATATAAAGCTTGTACAAATAATACTGTAAGCGCCAGAGGAGAATTTCGTCCGGGATTCCAGACTATAGAATGTATCCTGATTGTATGATTGATATTATATATCCTCACATGCCAATTTATCATCTTCATCATTATTTTCTACAAGCCCAAAGGAACCCCAAATAAATGCTTTTTATTATCGTTCTAAATATTTATTTATTATGTAAATAACATTTAACACGGTATGCGCATATATGTATATGCATATATGCACATACATACATATATATATATCAATATATATATTTCAATTTTTGTTGCGACACAAAATTCGTACAGATTTGTTGTTTTCTTTAATTACGTATAGATCGAGAGCTCTCAATTCAAGATCTTCAACATAGATACATGCTTTATAAATAATTTAAAGTACTTGCAGCAGTTGCAATACAATGTGCGCCACGCCCCCTGGCCGCCTACTTGGCACCGGTGCGCGGCACATTGTCGAAGGGCACCAGGATGCCAGGCGGACCGCCGAAGCGGCTCTGATGATGGCTCGAAGCGGCGCCAGCCAAGTGGGATGGCTGTGAGCTGGACTGCTGCGACTGCTGCGACTGCTGGAAGGGTCTGGGCACATTCTGAGGACTCAGCACGCCGCTGGGTGCACCAAAGCCGCCGGTGTAGCGGCCCCCATTGCCGGCTGTGGCTGTGGCTGTGGCTGTTTCCGTGGCACCGCCTGGACGCACTCTGTTGGCCTTGACGCGGGTGCTGTACTCGTGATTGTTGCCGGCCACATAGATGTCGGGCTTTGTGCCGGTCAGTGGACGCAGCAGACCCGCCGGAGCACCAAATCCGCCCGTATACTTGCCCGTATTGGCAGCTGGCGCCGATGTGGTGCTAGCCACTGCTGGCTCTGTCAAAGAATTGGAATTAGTTTGAGCTGCCATAGTCAGAAAATTCCAGGCAAAGACTCACCCGGACGCTGTACGTTGATGGGCGTGCTTATGACCTTGCCTCCGTCGCTCTTGGTGTACTCCACCTTGGGGATGTCGCCCGCACTGGCCGCACTGAACGGTGGGAACTGCTGCTCGGCGGCTGCAGCGGCGGCGCTTTTCGTGTCCGTTGTCTGGCCAACAGGTGGCGCAGCGAAGCGTTCTGCAAAATGCGTTAAGGAGTTTGTAGTAGGATCTAGTGTGAGGCCAGTCGCCGCAGGACTGCTTAATGTGGATGATGAGTCGTCGCTGCTAGCAACGGGCGGCATCAGCACCAGCGGCGGCTCCACAGTGTTCAACCCATGGCCATCGCTGCTGCTGCTGGTTGGAAGCGTAAGCGTGACTTTTGATGGGAAAGCAGTGTTAGCAGTGTTTGCTACTGTAGTTGTAGTTGTTGTAGTAGTTGTTGTTGTTGGTGATGTTGGCACTGAGGTGGTTGTTGTTGTGGTTGCTGCATCGCTTGACTGAGATCTACTGGCAAAACCATGAGGCTGAAAGTCATTAGGTTTAATACCTCCCGGCTTTGTTTCCGGCACATCCTTAAAGTTCTCCGGGTCATAGGGCACGCCGGGACCAACATCGGGATAGTCAAAGTCCTGCAGCCAGGGCGGCAACGTGGACGAGTCAAACGGATTCGGCTCAACGGACGGCGGAGCTGTGGATGTTGTTGTGGTTGTTGTTATCAATTGGTTCTTGGCATGCGACCATTGGGTGGTTTGTGCTCTGAAAATGGGTGCTTGAGTGGTGCGCGCTGCTATTGGTGCGGGTGCTTGTGTTGTTGTGGTCGACGGACGTCTTGTCGTCGTCGTCGTAGTGGTAGTCGGTGTCGTTCTCGTTGTTGTGGTGGGTCTGCTGGTGGTGGTGGTGGTGCTGGTAGTGCTGCTGCTCTCAGGAGGCGGTGTCAGCTGAATATTGCTCAAGTCCACGAACGGCTCAAACGGCGGCTCCAGATCCTCGGGCACCGTGTGGTTGTACTGATCGTTGTCGGTGGGCACTATGAAGGTGACAGCGACATCCAGATCCGGGTCGGTTACCTCCTGCAGCCAGGGCGGCAGCGTGTAGGCGTAGGCCTCCTCGTTGTCCAGCTTATAGAAGGTGGACGGATCCAGGGGCGTTGTGGAGCGTGGAGGGCTGCGTGTGGTGGTTGTAGCTGGCGTGGTGGTTGTGGTCGCTCTACTAGTTGTTGTTGTTGTTGTTGGTCGAGGTGTAGTGGTAGTAGTAGTAGTGCTAGTGGTTGTGGTGGTGGTGGTGGTGCTGCTGCGTGGCCGCTGTGTAGCCGATGCTGTGCTGTAATGAACTGTGCCGCGATGACGATTGGGAAACCTGGCGCCGTTGCGTGGTGTGGTGGTGCCGACATGTGCATTGGTGCCATGTCCCTCGGGTCCGTCGTGCACTGGTACGGGTACCACAGCCACTTGGCCGGGCTTGAGTGGTGCCGGCGCCACGGGCGACAGGCCCTGGCCGCTGCTCAGGCTCACGCGTATGTTGTGGCTGCCGGGCTGCTCCACGCCAACCACATACTTGGTGGGCTGCTGCTCGGTGATGATGTGTGGCTCCGACTCGCGCTGCGCCTCCACCGGTGGCAGCAGATCCCAGGCAATCACACTGAGTGGTGCAGCGTTCGGTGCCGGTGTCCAGGGCACAGGTCCAGCGATGTCCTTGTCCTGCTGCTGCAGCTCCAGCAGGTAGTCGGGCAGCGTGCCGTCCGTCTGCTGCGGCGTCTGAGCACTCTCATCCGGCTGTTGCTGGTTCAAGGGCACCAGCTGCGCCTGCTCCACCTCCACAGCGACATCCTCGGCGGTTGTGGTGGTTGTTGATGATTCATGCTTGGGTGGTGTTAGTGATGTATCTGGTGCTGGTGCGAATGAGGTGCTGTCGGTGCTATCGATGTCCGTACTGGGCACCGCCACGGCTATGGCATCTAGTTGGGAAGGAGTCGGAGTTGGAGTTGAGTATGCGATCACGGCAAGGCTATCATTGTTTGCTTTGGGACTGGGTCTGGGTCGGGGTCGGGGTCTGGGGCTCTCTAGAGGCCTAAATTCTGGATTGAGGGTGAGCAGGGTGAATGTGGGCGGGGCGTGCTGGGCACTGGCTGCTGTAATCTTATATTGCTGACCAGATGATTGGCGCTTGGCATGTGCTGAATCCAGTTGGGATTCAGATTTTGTTAGTGGTGCTACATATGTGGGCGTGCAACGGGGTGGGAGTGTGGCTGTGGGTGTGGATGAGGGCGTGGCTGTGATACTTATGCTATTTGTGGAATTTACTAAAGCTGCTTGAGTATTTCGCTTTGGATTAATTCTATTGCGTAATGTGGATGCAATTGTGGCTGCTGCTGCTGTTGTTGTTGTGGTAGCTGCTGCTTTTGATGTTGTTGTTGTTGTTGTTGTTGTTGCTGTTGTCGCTTTGGTTGCTCCAGCTGTTGTTGTGAACTCACCAATATGCGGTGGCAGCAGATCATCGGCCGGCTTTCGTATTTCAGTGATGCCCGACGCATAATTGGGTATCTCGAATTGCAGGCCCTGCGCGCTGACCACCTTGCGCCCATCGGGCGTATCGATCGGACGCAGTGCATCGATCGGATTGCCATAGCTATCGATGGCCCGCTCGCTGCCCGCATTGAAGGCATCGCCCGCAGCGGCCTCAGCCAATGGCGGCTGCAATTCTAATGAAAACGGCGATTGCCGCACATCTGCGGAGAAGGGGGGAAATTTGGTTGTGGTTGTTGTTGTTTCTTGTGGTTGCACAGGTATGTATGCATGTATATACAGATGAGTGTGTGTGTGTGTGTGAGTGGGTGTGGGTGTGTGCATGAGCTGGTTTAGGTGAGTGGCAAATGCTATAAGAGCGCTGCAATTTGCTGGCAATCCACCAAAAACAAAAAAACAAAAAACAAACAAAAAAAGAAGAAGCTAAAAGAATGTTAGAAACAGTGGAAGCGAAGATGAAACTGATGTGGCAGCCCCTTGGGTGGCTCTGTGTGGCAATTTGGCTGCCATCGCTGGCTCTCGCTGATTGATTGACATTGGCTTAAATGCTCTATAAATATATATGTATGTGTGTATGTGTGTTGAGTCTTTGTCTCCTTTGCTTTGAAGCTGCGGTTGCAATTTGTGTATACCCTGTAGTTAGTGTACCAGGGCATATTGTTGGTTTGCTAGCTAATGCAAGAGGCGGAGTATGGAGCTGTACAATCCATAAAGTTTATATATTCTTGAACAGTCTGAGCAGTTGAGTCTATGCAGTTACGTTCGTATATATGCCTCTCTGGGGTTTCCCTCATTTCGTATATTTATATAGATTTAATAGCAAATAAATATATATCGATATAGAATATGATATAGAATATGATATTATTGATGTATATATGTATTTATATATATGTATTTATATAGATATGAAGAGTGGACATTTATCACTTCTGCTGAATAATTCATCAATATTCTCTACTCTTGCTGCCCGACTATTAGATACCCTGAACCCTTCACTCTTATTCCAATCACTCTACGCTAGCAACATTTCAATTGTTTACAGATCTATAAAGTTATCTTTAACTTTATAGATCTATAAAACTAATTTATGAGAAGTCCACACCAAAGGGATCAAGCGCCAGCCTTGCTTAGGCATATGAAATATGATACCTTTAATATAATCCCCTTATTCAGTCAGCTTCAGCTTTTAATTCGATATTAGAATACCTCAAAAATTCAGTGAAGCAGAAATTTGATCCCATCGACCATATCGCACACAATCTCTACTGGGATATAACAAAAAATTTCTATGCGATTTTCTCTCACTATTACACAGTACACTGTACTTTTATACAAAAAATGAATAGAATTATGTGTTAAATATATATTTACTTTAGCTTTGGCTGTCCATGCTCTGAAATTTGTATTTTGATAGCACAGCTCTAGCTAAAGTTCTCTCCCTCTCAAAGTATAGAAATGCCAACATGAATTTCTATTGGAATAGCATATATTTTGGTATGTGTGTGTGTGTGTTATATGTCATCCTAACTTAACATTATAGCAGGGTATCTATCAGTCATGTATTTCCAAATAAAGCACTCTTATTTGTTGTGTCTTCCAGCTGCTGTTGCTGTTGCTATTTCAATGCAGCTTTTTGGTTGACACATAACACACTTACACACACACACACACACTCAGTGTCTGTGGCGTTAGTTAGGCCAGGTAGGTCAATAAGTAAATTAAGATTTTTACTATTTCGTTTCGCAGTCTCTCCCTCTCCCTCCCCCTCCCCCTCCCAGTGTGATTGGCAGTCAATCAAGTTTGTTGCCTGAGTCTTTTGTTTTGGTTGAGCTTGAGCTGCGATGTTTGCTCACCGCTGGCCCCAAACACAAATGTGTCTTAATCATCTATCTCAAAGTGCTTGTAATTTGTCTGCTCTATCAATTAATTCGCTTACAAAGTCAAAAAGGAAAGTATTTTCGCCTTGGGTCATGTTCATCCCGATATCTGTCTTTACTCAATTGTAACTAGAGAAATTTGTAGATTGAAACAAAGATTTTAACTCTTATAGCGTTAACAAGCTTTGGCGAATTGATTAAAACTTTTGCAAAAGAAATGTTGAAATGGAGATTTGGCATTTGATATAGATTTATTTGTGGTTAGAGCATTACAGTGGAGCAAACAGAGATGAAGAGATAAGTAAAGATATTTTAATGTACCAACCCATCTATCTATAATGAGTTAGAAAAACAATTTATTTTTTATTGTTACTTGAAAAACATAAAAGTTTATGTACCATGAATATACAAATAATTGCATCTGCATAAAATTTTTCCATTTTATCTTTTCACATCTTCAAATCTCGCCTATCATATCCCTGCCATAGCCCATAAATACTAGTTTTTTATTTCCGTCATTTAGAGCATAATATATAAGATAATTGTACTCATTAAAATAGATAAAACCTTTTCAGAACTAGATTCCATAGAGAACTTGTTGCGAGCGCCCATCTGACATATAGCTGGTTCACATTTCATTTAACCTGGGGATGTTTTTTCTCGCTTGAACTCACGAAGTAAACCAGTAAAACTTGATCAGTCTAACCTTATCCATCAAAAGCCACGCCCGCCTAGAACTAGCCTCAGCTGACTAGCTGACTAACTAACTTATTAACATCTCTCACTGCGATTCTCCAATAGATTCATAGACAACTAACTGACGTTATTAAATATCTTCAAATCATCAGCACGAGGTCTAGATGCAATCTAGCATGTCCGCTTATTCATTCGTCATGCCACGAGGGTAACGAAGTAGTTTTTCTTTATATATTTATTTAATTTTTTTTTTTTTAACTTGTTATAAAGTGATAAATAGTTATATTTGTTTATGGATATAGAGATCATATATATTTGAATTCATCTATAATTTATGGAAATACAGTTTTTACACTGAAGGGCTCATAATAATCTACATAATTTTTTTTTTTTTTTTTTGCATTAATTCACTCAGTTTTATTTATTTATATTAAATATCCTCAGCAAACCCGAACCAACCCAACCACTTTTTGGTCACCCATTTCTGATGGCAGATTATGAAAATAAATAAAACTGTGAATAATTTTTAATGAAATTAGAACCAGGCGAAATACTAAACAAAAAACTTTATTCGAGCTTAGACAAATGATAAACGAATAAATTAGTTATTGTGCTATTTTAGCAGTAAATTCCTGGGTACAAACAGATACAGAGCTCAAGCTGATAGATTTTAATAGGCGTTCTCTGGAATTCTAGCCAAGTTCCGGCTGCTAAACATATGTGCATATCAATTTAACTAAATATAATGTATAAATGATTTGCTGTAGATTTGTATTGTCTATTTTGCATTCATATTCGCCATGTTGGTAGGTAAACAATGGGGCATACTTAACATATCTTCCAGCTGGGCTTATCAATCGCAGCTGACAAATGATGCTGCCCAAGTTTAATCAGAAGTCTTAAGCCCTGAACATTGCTAAGGCATAAATATGAATTCACTAAAGATATACAAATGTCGGATGTTTACAATATAACTATGTATATATATATTTATCTTGAGAGACTTGAGTTTTATTGTTCCTCTAACATACAGCAGCAGCTGGGAAAGTGTTGCCAGCGCGTTCTTTAATTTATTCTCAGATTTCATCTGTTGTAATTAGCAATGAAAACAACAACAAAAAACATATAAAAAATTCTAATGAAAAATTGTGCAGATATACTAGATAGAGAAAATTTACAATACGGCGATCCTAACTAGTTCCGAGTATTGGGCGAAACCTTTTGTTTTATTGTCAGTCAAAATATTCGTAAAACTAGTTAAATTCAGCTTTTGCCCATCAAGTTCACTTTCAATTAAATTTTTATTGTTATTTTTTGTTTGTTTTATTTTTGTTTTGTTTTGATCTTTTATTTTATTTTTTTTTTTTTTTGTCTATTGTGAACATCATATTGAATTAAAGTTTTAATTGATTGGCGACTTCACGACATCTGCACCCACTATATAAGCACGGACAATGTCATAATTCCAACTGTTTTTTATTTCGGGTTTTCGTTTGTTTTTGTTTTTGCACTTTTATGTTTTACAGTTGCTTTGACAAGCTTTTTGTTTTTGCAGCCTTCATGTTTGGGTTGATAAAAATCAAATTTCATTATGCTCATCCCGCGATCATCATATTATCTTGGGCCTTGAATTATCGACTTATTTAGCTGTTGAAAATCACACTGCCCACGCACAGCTCCAGCTGAGCAAAGACCAAAGAGCTGAACAATTCGCGCTCGTAAATAATATTTTATTGTCAGCTTGGAAATTTGTTGCTGTGATTCTATATGATTGTCAATAATTAATTGCCTTAATCGAGGTGTCTCGCTGCAGAAATTGAAGAAATGGCAACATGAGCAAATGAGACTGCGGCATAGTTGGGTGTGGCTGACCAGGGGATGCCCGGTAAGCCGTGGGGAACCAAGTCAAATAAAGATCTACAATAATATAATTCTATATGTACGCTCATATTCTATAAGAATTATTATAAATTATTATAGATATATAGAAAATAGGTCGTTTCTAAAGATATTAGGTAGAATTCTTATAGTTCATATCTGAAACAAATTTGTATAGATTGTTAGAGGACAATTTGCCTGTTCTGGACAGTAAAAATGTATTATTTTCAACTGCGTATACTTTTAGGGGATCTATAATTTGTTTGTCCCTTAAATTCCTTGGTTAAGCTCAAGCTAATAAAATGTAATATAACATTTGTAAACAATATCTCATAAACTTATAAAAATAATAAAAAGCATTTAAAACTCAGCTAATCATTCTGTTCAAGAATATATGGACCTTACAGGCTCGCCACGCCTACTTCTGAATATGCCAAAGTTCACATTAGATTATGAAAATTGTGTAAATCAAACTGAAATATACAAATGAAACAAACATTTCGCATAAATCTCTCATCAGCTTCAATCAATTGATCAATCTATCATAATTACTTAGATTTCAAATGGTTGGGCAACTGGTTTCACGACTCACACAGATTTTCAATATAAATTTCATTGTGATTTTGATTTTGCCTTTAATTTCGGTTTTTTTCCCATTAATGTGTGGTAATTTGCACTTATTAATCCCATGATATCGAAAAACCCATTAGTGACGTAAGAAACGTCTCATGAAATACGTCGCAGATTATCAATTATAATAAACGGTTAAAATCTATATCAGGGCTTATTGTGCTGGACTATTAAGACATTATGAAACTTTTCAGGCTACACTTTGGGCATATAAATAGAAAAAATTGTAGTAAAAAATAAAAAAATACAAAAATACAATAGCTAACATAAATCTCGAAAATTTATGGAAAAAACAAAACAGCTAAGGTAAAATTTTCATTATGAGGCTAACTAATTGTGCACAACAACAACAACAACTGCTGCCTATAATATGTGTGCGAATTTGTTAATTATCACGTACAGTCAAGAGTCTTTAACGATATATATTCATTCGAGCAGATCGTGTGAATAGCGGCTAAAGAAAATCGTTAAACATTAATTGATTATGGCCATAAAACCAGAAGAAAAGACGGCAACACAATTGGACACTGATGTATTGTCTTTGAGATATTGTTAGACAATGGACGAATCTCTGCGTTTGCTGTAGAGTTTATAAGGCTATTTGAGCTGGATGGTAACCAGGGCTCAACAAATCTGGAAGAAATTCAATTTGATATCTAGAGTAACAGACTAACAGAACTTACTATACTTTAATATCAGTTGTTTATGAAGAATTATTTTGGCAATTCAATAAAAGGAAATATCCATTATATGAGTTTACATTGGTAGAGTCTATATAACAAATTTGGTAACTTTTGCGCTTAAGGTATACGAGATATGCTCAAATAACTAACGATATTTCATAGGAATAAAAGTAGAAACAGATTGAGTATATAGATATTGAACTAATACGCCTTCTATATAGCTCTTACATATCTTTCCAGCAACAGCAAAAATAAATTCTCATATTCAATAGCTTCGCTATAACTATAATTTAGTCTAATCTAGTCTTATCTAACTATGATCTATAATACAGCCCAGCTTATAAACACCTCAGAAAATCTACATAAATCTTGGCTCAAAGCGGGTTTCAAATACTTGTCAGTATAGCTAAACCAGACACTTGAGCCGTAGAATTTATAAATATGTTATTTTTTATTATTTTTTATTGACTCAACGTGGTGCAGCTTTTAAATAATCAGCTTAAACTTATTTATCTATAAGTCCCATAACTTGCGGCGTGTCTTAAATGCAATTAACCTCTTTTTTGGGGGCGCTCCATGACCCACAAAACAGGAAAACGAAAAAAAAGAAGAAGAATTGAAGACAAAACGTTTGAACAGTTGCAAACAAGCTTAACAAATTGTCATAACAATTTATGAACTTGTCGAGCTGCCCCCTCCCAGAGGCCAGAGGCTGAAGATGAACAGCCTTTTAAAGTAGCAGCTAAGATAATGATAGACGCATCCCAGAGGTCGTCCCTTCCAGCAGCAACAGCAGCAGCAGCAGCACCAGCTCAAAGTGAAGCCGAAAAATGAGAAGAAGAAGAAGATGAAGAAAAAGTGGAAATCAAAAACCCCAAAGATGAAACTGCAACTGAAGCTGAAGCTGAAGCTGAGGCTGATGAAGCCTTGCCAGTCATGTCATCTGGCTCTTACATAACTTTTGTTATTGTTGTTGTTGTTGTTTGCTTTGAGCCGGCGGCTTCTCAAGTTTCATTTACCCTTTGTTGCCTTTGGGAATTGGACGTTTTTGTCGCCATCGGCCAAATCTGTTTATTTATTTGTTGTTTTTGCTGTATAAAGCTGACGCCTTATTTTGCCCAGTTCGATGAGATTTGTCCAGTTTGTGACTAACACATTTGCTCATTTGATATATCGAAAGACCGAAAACATCTTAAATGTCATGAATCGCTGTTATTTATTAACTCTAATTTGATGATCGGCGTAGATGAGTGTCTGGCAGGTTCCCCCGATTCACTGCATGATGCATGGAAACCCATGGCGGACAGCATTTTGAGGAAATTTAGTAATCAAGTATTGGACTATAGTCGAAAGGTATTTGAGACTTCCTGTATGTGAGTCGGAGAACTGAATCAGATCTTAAGGTGTTATGAAAGGGAGAGAGAGAGAGAGAGAGAGAGAGAGACAGAGAGAGAGAGAGACAGAGATAGTAAGACACAGAAAAATCGAGAGATCAAAAGAAGAAGAAGAAAATGAAAGAAAATGTTGGAGTGTTATAGAAATAAAGAGAGACAGGAATAGAGCCAGGGCTGATATTCAGAAGATATGCAGAGATAGAAATGTATAGAATTTGGGAAAAGAGAAGAGAAAAGCGGAAGTAAAAAGTAACAGTGGAGGCAAGGAAAAAGAGTAAGGAATATCTCCGTGAAAAAGATTTACTCTGATCTTTGTTTCGACTACAGCTCACTTAAAATCTTTATAAAAAATAGTCCTATACTTGTTTACTTCATCTCGAATCATCACTGAAGCTCCTATTCAATGTCAAAATGACTAATACCCAAAGTTACGCTGATTAGAGAACAGATGGCGATCGAGTGATTTCATTGAGTTAGATGAGTTGGTGCATGTGCTGGGAATTAGTAACAATTGGTTGATAAGTTAAGGGACAGTTCAAACAGAGGCTCAAAGGACAAAGATAAACAGACTCGTCGACTTAATTAATAGATAAAATAAAATAAAAGTTTGTTAAGGCTTAAGAAATAAACTTAGTTACAGATGGAGAAAAAAAAACACAGACAGTTGGTTATCACATTAAAAGTATTTAAAGCTATAAAATTTTATGAAATATGTGCATTAAGAAGGATTTTTATTATTAAAAGATTTTTATTATATTTTAAATAATTTAATTATAAAACAATAATTCATTGAATTTTCATCATTAAGCAAATTATTGGTCAAATTTTAAATGTATATAAGAGAATATTAATTTAATAATTAGTTAATGAATCAAATGACTAAATTTACAATTTTTGTATTTAAATTTTGTTAAATAAATTATTTTACAAATTTATATATATTAATGCGTATTTAATATCTTTTTCTTTCAAAAATATAATAGTTTAATGCAATACAAACATTGTAAATTTTGTAATTAATTTTCATAATGAAATAATTTGTTTAATTATCAACTTAATTGTTTATTTTTTTTTAGCCCAAATTGATATACCCAAATATTGATTGATTAACTTGCTTGTTTAATGATGTAAACTCAATCAATTTTGGTTGCACATATTTGATTAAACACGAATTAGCATAGATTTCAAACTGAGCTAGATAAATAAATCTTTAGTTTGAAATAACATGCGTGTAAAGACGTAATTGAAGTAAGCAACACGAAACACAGAAACGCAAATAGACGAAAGGCGAAAAGGAAATTAAAAAGCAAACACTAATTAAATATCGTATGTCTATGCGAATTGGTTACGAATTCGAAATGGTATCAAAATCGTAAATCCAATCGGCTTCCAATTGGAATCCAAAATGAATTATATGTATGTGCGTATGTATGTGGTGCATATATACCAGGCCTTCCAGCTGCTGCGTCGATCCTCAGTAGCGCCAGAGCTAGCAGCAGCGTAACGGTAACGCCGGCAGCTCTGCGACTGCGTAGCCCGTATTTCAAACTGCGCGTTTGCATTTCGATTTTGGCAATTCGGAATAACGTTATATTTCTCGTGGTTGTTGTTGTTCTTGCCTTGTGTGACTTGTGTTTCTTTTTTCGAATTTGTCACGCAACCGTCGATTTAGAATTGGGCATTGCCCAAAATCCGCATTCGAGTTGAAAACCGCGAGGAATAATTAGCGCGTAGGCAGAATAACAATGCTGACAACAACAACAATTACAGCCACCAGGTCGAATTGATGCTGTCAGGGATGACAAAATCCGCAACGGCGACGACAACGACGACGACGACGCGAGCGACGAAATCTGCACCGGCGGTGCACACAGAAAAAAACCTTATTGCCAAATACAAATAATATGTAATATTAATTTTTTCTCGTATTTATTTTAGCTTGCAGCGCTTGCACACAATATTCAATCAATTGTGACACGATTTCACGACTCGCAGTCACTGTGGGAGAGAGATGCGCCGTACCGGAGACAGTACCGGAGACGGTGACGGAGATGTAAACGAAGTTAACTGAAGATTAGATGAGCGAGGCGCTCGAGCGTAGCAGAGACACGTCCGTAGCTCACGAGTTCTGCGCTTTTAATAAACAACGCTGCCATCAGCGACAACGAATGAAGCTTGGCTTTCGCATTGGCATCAAGTTGACGCTGACGGCGCACAGTGGTCCATATGTTGTTTGGGTATGTCCACATGTTACAGCAGCATTAATATTAATAGCAATTTACAATTTGGGCATTACATAATCTACATGCATGTATGTATATAAAAATGACTGTTTTAAATATAATGTTGGCTAGATAACAATTTCATAAGTGTATTATTTTGACTGATACAATTAGTTTTTGAGCCAATGTACATCTAATTCCCAGCTGCAGCGGCGTCACTGCATTTATTTACATATTGTACAAATTTCCCTAAGTAAAGGAAATTATTCAGTAAAACAAAACAAAAAGTATTTACAGTGCTGCAACTATCGCTTTCGTTCTTATTTAGGACATTTTCAACTCTAAGCCGCTCTCAGCACAGTTCATATGTAAACGTATGTGTGGGTGTATATGCATATGTATATGAGCTCAAAGCCCGATTTGATTGTTAACTTATAGTGTATTGCTTTTGAAACCGAGAAACTGTACATTTAATGACCTTACATATATCGTATATATGTATATCCGCATATGAATATATGAATATCGTGTATTTTCCCATACTTGGTGCAGGCGTTGCATTGCCAATGTCGCTCAAGGTCAGGCTTAACATTCGTCTAACATATGCTTAACATTCTGTTATTACCCACACGTTTCAACGGTTTTGCATATGCTTTTATAAATGGTATGCAAATTCATAATGAAAATGAATGTGTTAAAGTGTGAGCAGCATTTGTTTCTACTATATTATTTGTTAATTTAGATAGACAGGTTTGGATTTTGGAGACTAAACTCAATACATTGTCTGACGATCTATCAGGGAACGTCAGTCAGCAGTCTAGTTGCTAACAATGCATAATGTAAATATGTCAATCAAATACATACATACACACATACATACATATATTTCAAACAAATTCATGCATGGGGAATTTGTTCACAGAACAAAATCCTGTTCTCTGACAGAACACTGATTTCTGACTGGCTTTCGATACTTGAATTCATTAAATTGAGCGGCAAATTCTTTTGTGAGGCAAATTAAATTTGTACTCATCAAAGTGAATTAATTCGATATTTACGATGCTTAGTCAGCTCATATTAGATCACATTGTGGGGGAGCATTGTGCAAAGCCTTCTTTGATGTTATATTAACATTTGCGTACATTGATCCCTTTCGCAATTTGATTGCACAATTTTGTTTGTGAATATGCTTAAATTTGAAGGCTTTGGGATTGCGCTTTATTTATGTACATATATGTATGTATATACGAGTATACCATCTTTTAGTTCAGTTCATAACTGTCAGGCAAGGTCCAGGCGGCTTTTATCTTACTAATTATGTCAGCCGTTTGTTCCGCATTGGGACTTTTTTACTTTTTGGTATTTTGGTATGTGTGCCTCGTCTTCGAGCTCGAATTCGACTTCGAATCTTTGGCTTTGTATTCACCTTTGCCTGCGCTTCCTATGCGCAGCGTAACGATTGAAGCAAACGCCGCCAATGGAATCATTGGGCGTTAAAATTATTGTTACAATTAACAGCGCAGATATTACCAAATGGACTTAACTCTAAAAAGGCGCGCAATTTGGCCCGTGTTGCTGCTTTTGTTGTTATTGTTGTTGTTGCAGCTGTAGGGCGCCCAGTGTTAATAAATCAAAGCTAAGCGTCGGCCGACGCGACGCGTCGCTGCATAAGGCAAACAACAGACAAAGCCATCAATGGGACGTCGCGACGCTGTGGCTCAGTCGACGTCGAAGAAGTAATCAAAATTGTATTACGAAAACAAACGTTTTTATAAAAATGTTGTTGCTTTGCCTCTACTTCTTCTTCTTCTGCTACTTATAACAATGGCCCAAACAGTTGCCGCTGGCAGCGTAAAGTCGACGTTCAAGTCAAACTTTTTGAGTGGAGCTAAGAAAAAAGTCAAGTCAGCATCACAGCAGCAGCAGCAACAACAACAACAACAGCAGCAGCGGCAGGCATGCAGTGACAGCATTCATGCTGTATATTATTTACTTTAATAGAGTCTATGCCGCTTAGTCAAAGTCTCTTGCAGTTGGGAAATGATAATGGAAATGGAATTGAAAAAGAAAATGACGCGGCGCTGCGCATGCGTAAAAATTTTGGAGTGACCCTTCACCTTCAGCTTAATATTTACGTTTTTTTCTGTTATTAATTGTTATCATTTAATTTAATTTATTTTATTTATTTTTTTTTTTAATTCCATAAACATTTGCCTTACCTTTTGAACTCATCTTCATAAAAAAATGTAAAATTCATTAATTAAATTCGCAGCTTCGTCAAGCTTTAACATTTCCGTTAAACAAAAAAAAAACAACATGACTACATGATGTTTGCAAAATGATAAAAAAAGAAAATTTATAAATGCTTGTATATAAATATAAAAAATATATATAATAAATTAGCGACCAATTTCAGTGCAGTTGTTGAATGCAAGTGTTGTCAGCCCACAAAATAGTTTCGTAAAAAATCAACAACAAAGCTGAAAAGAAAAAAACATCTTAAATTTGTTTTTTTTTTTTTTTTTTCTCTCGACCAGTTTTTGAACCAGTTGGAGCGCATCTTCTGTACGATATATCAGAGGCTATACAATTTTATTGCAAAAATATTGAAAAATGCGTTAAGACAACAACAACAACAACAACCAAATTAACAGCAACAACAAGCTGAACAATGACAGCATAAACTTTGTTGGTCACCCTGACCTTAACACAAATTTCGTCTTAATATCAAGTGGCGACTTACTGAATGGATACGTGCACAGCCTATGGACAAGCCGGGATTGAGGCTGACACTCAAGTCAACTCCATTCATATGTAAATAAACAAAACTAAATAAATATATATGTACATATATGTATGCATAATTTTCCATTAACTGCAGAAATGGGAACTGTTTGGTTAACAATATTTATTATCAGTACTTAATTTCTATTCCTTGACGAGTTGAGTCATAAATGTTGTTTGGTTCATTGAAATAAAACCCCAAGGCATCAGAAGTCATTAAAGCTTTGTCTTGTTAACGAATACGCTGAATTTGTGGTTATTTATTTGCGTGGGTTTTTTTTTTTTCATTCTTATAATCGAGCGTTCCCACATAGAAAGAAAGCAAGTAAGCAATAAGAACTGGTCTTAAAGCTCAGAATTCTAAACGGAAATTCAATACTGCTTACTTTACTCATTTCGCGGACATTTATAAATTGTTGACTTTAAAATTCTTAAGCTGTTGAAAGCTGAAAAAAATATATAAAAAGCCGTTAAAAAGAGGAGAGCTCTTATGACGTCATTAGAGACAAGCAGTCGATGAAATTCAATATCGTTTACTATCGGTTCACTCTTACATCGATTGCATTAGCTGGTTCATAAGTTCCGCGAGCTCCAGTTGATTTCATTAACTATATTCTGTAGCCCACTAAATGTTGACGATTTAAGTTCAATTTATTAGTTAGTTATTAGTGTTATTTTTCAAATGTTATTAAAATCTTTAAATAAGCCAAACAATCTGATTTGAATATTCTTGGCATTGTTAATCTAAGAAATAAAAGTCAATTCTTGCAGCCCTGGCAAACAGCTGATGGTGTCTAGGCAAGAGATAACAATAAATAAAACGAAATAGGAATATAAATAAAAAGCTTAAAGACAAACAAATGAGCTCCCTCTTTCGCAGCCTCAACCATTTTTCCACAAAACGTGAAAATGTCATTAAGGAGGCGCTGATAAATACACTGAACGAGAATGCGAGAGAAATTGAGTTTGAAGTTAAGCAAAAAGGACTTGGTAATTCACCTCAATTCAAATTTAATTAACCCAATTGCCATGACTCATCCAATAAAATTCCCACAGAAGTCATTGGACTGTGCGAACAGACGAGTGCTTTGTGCACCACTTTAGAGGCTTTGTTTCTGCACGGCTTGAAAGACTCGTTCCTGTGGGCCACCATCAATGTGATAGCTGGAGATGTGGAGCGACGACCGGAGCCGAGCTTTTGGTCACCGGCCATGGTGTTCATGCACAAGCAGGTGATCGAGCAAATCCAGCGGCTGAGCCAGATAACCTCCGAGACGGGCCAGTGTCGGGCGTGGGTGCGACAGTCTCTCAACGATTCCGTATTCTCGTCGTATTTAAATAATATGCGCAAGAATGGCTCAGCCCTGCGTCCGTACTATAAGAAAGATGCGCTGCTCAAGGACAGCGAGGGCCTGGAGACGGCAGCCAAGATTATGGAGAGTCTGGAGGCATATGTGACGTTCGATTTGCCTGTGAACTCAAGCCTGCTCAATCAATGGCCCGACTATGCGCTACAGCTATCCGATCTATGGACACCGGCACTCAAATCCTGTCCAGTAAGTAGAGCAGGGAAAAGTATTTAATGAAAGTTCGTATTTAACGGTTTTTTCTTTTTCAGATAAGTAGCGGCGTTGATGTGGCCAGCTCCTTGGCTACTGAAATCGTGGCCATTCCGACGCCACAGCCGCTGCACACGAACGAGCTCTTCTCGGAGTCCATTTCGAACAGTCCATTCAGTCGCGGAGGTCAGTTTGGGAATGCGGATCTCAACCAACACGAGATGCTGGATCTATTTATGCAAAAGGTTGACGAACTGGATATTATAAACGAAGAGCAGACAAACAGTTCGGGAGAGACAAAGAAAGATCATGAAGAGTCCACTGATGTCGAGCAAGCCGAGTCGAGTGGTGGAGGTGGTCCGCGGATTCGAAAGCGTTCCATGCGTCTCATTGAAGAACCCTTCTCTGAGCTGCCGCAGGGCAGCAATTCGCTGACAAATCTCATGCAAACCTCGTGGTCCGCCGATCTGGATGCCCATTCGCCCACAGAAGAGACCGGAGCGCGCTTCTTTCAGCGCTCGGTTAGCATGAGCAGCACGACCAGCCTGCGCACACCCACAGCGGATCGCTGCAGCTACAATGCGCTGCTACGCAAGCACGAGAGCAATCGCGAAGATGGCTCCGGCTGGTCGCAGATCTGGGAGAAGTTTCGCGCTAATCCCTCCACCCTGAACTTGGCGCAGCAGCAGACATCGCAACGAGAACTTGATTCGAATGCAACAGATGATATGAGTGAACTGCAATCAATCGATGTAAGTTATTGCCAGTTATTGGAGTGCTTGATATTAATATTCTCTACTCACAGACCAACTCGGAATTTGAGCTGCTCAACTCGAATTTCGAAATGGGCGAGCTGCAGCAAATGGTTGCTCAGCTCTGTCAGCTGCCACGCGAGCCCGGACTGAATGCACAGGGCTTTCTGTGCAAGGGCTGCCAGCACCCGCTGGGCATTGGCGACAACAATTTCCAGTGCGTAGAACCAAACTATAAATTACGGTCTTACCTTTCACACAATCCCTTCTATATATTCCTGTAGAGTGTGTGCCTTTAGTGGCAATTACTATTGCAACATCTGCATGGAGCCGGAGCCTCAACTCATTCCAGCACGCATCGTCTACAACTGGGACTTTCGCAAGTATGCCGTCAGCAAGCGGGCAGCACTCTTTCTGGCCGAGTTTCGGGCACAGCCCTTCCTCGACATGCAGCTACTCAATCCGAGCATTTACTATGCCTCCGATGCCATGGCTGAGCTGCAGTCCCTGCGCATTCGCTTGAACTTTATACGTGCCTATCTCTATACCTGCGCGCCGAGCAGCCTGAAGCTGCTGCAAAACCATTTCGCTGGCCGGGAGTATCTCTACGAGCACATACATCAGTATTCCATAGCAGATCTGGCATTGATACAGCGTGGCGCGCTTTGCCAGCAGCTGCAGAAGGCCTTTAAGATGGGCGAGGCGCACGTCCTCAAGTGCCGGCTCTGCCAGCTGAAGGGCTTCATCTGCGAAATCTGCCAGAGTCCGCGTGTGCTCTATCCCTTTCACATTGCCACCACATTTCGGGTAAGTCTACTGATCCTCATTTCGATCGCAATTGTAATTTATATTCCCACTTACAGTGCGTCACATGTGGTGCTGTATTCCATGCCGAATGCCTGAACGAGCATCAGCCGTGCCCCAAGTGCGAACGTCGACGTCTACGCGAGGATCAGCCGCTGCAGGAGGCTGTCGAAGATCTAAAGCTCAAGCATAGCTCAGGCGCAGCTTAGATTGCCATTTAGTTTATAGCCAACAAAGTGCGATTGTTCATTGTTTACGGAATTTAATTCTATTTTGTATTTACACTATGTCTAAGCTTGTTATAGTTCGGTTGGCTAATCAGCAGATGCTTTTAGCCAATTCATGTTATTCTCACTATTTTGTAAATAACCGCTTGCAGCTAATATATACTCCAGAAAACAAACTGCATTTAAAAATGAAATTCATGTTGAAATTAACATATACAAAATTCACCTTTGGATAATTCTAGTGAAACGGATCTGTGCTAAGAATATATACGTTATATATATGCTATGATAACTAAATAAAATATTGCTTATGGTAACGAGTCTTTTATGGGAGATTTTCATATAGAAAAACTGCCCCAATAAATCATATATTTTTTCATATATCAGCCCAACCCACCATTAAAAAGTCATTTGAATTCGGTATTTCCAATGCTTTTTTCAGTTTATTTATATGAGAACTTCGAATGGAATGATATTGAAATATAATATTGAATGTTTTGAGTTATTTCTAATGACGGCAAGGGTCCAACAACAATGAATTTCATAATAATAATCATATTAAGTAATTAATTTGATGTAAGTGAATAATATTGCCCTAGGGGATTTAACAAATTTATATATTAATTTAGAATAGTTATTGAAGAATGGATACAGAAGTTGTTCGAATTGTATCACAAATGGAAAATAATATATTTAATTAACTGATCGGGGTATTGATGTAATATAATGTATTCCAACTACATGTAAATGTTTTTTTTTTTTTTTTTTCATTTTAATTTTCCTGTTATTTTTCGTTGGAAAAACCTTTGGTTTGTGCTACAGTTTTCATTTGCATTAACATTTGTGTGTTTTCTTTGTGATTTAATAATAAAATTTTAATTTCGGTTCAACAATTTGTTCAGTCTAGTTTAGATAGGGAGAGCGACAAAAACGCTCGTAAATATGCGAATAGTACTTACACATAGATTTATATATATATATATTAAAGGGTTTTCTCTGCTGGTGTTGCCTTTTGAATAATTTGACTATCTTTGGTCTAGATTCAAATGCCACTAAGTTTTATATACAGATTAAATATAGTTAATATGTGTATATATGTATATAAATGTATGCATGTACGTAAGTATATTTGTGTGTTAAGCCTGGGAAGACACTAAACTTAAAATAAACAGCAAGAGAGCTGAGTGAGGCCGTTACAATTTGAAGCGTGATTCAATTGAACATATTCAATCCTTACATTTTTTAGTACATATTTAAGCCAGCCGTTAAGCTCAAAAAGTTGGCTACTAAATGATTCAATTGAACATTTTCACGTATGACATTTTTTAGTACATTTCTTAAATCAGCCAATGCCATCTAAAACGAATTCATTGCATATCTACTCTTTCCACCACATTTACAATGTGTACATACACGTGCAGGTGTCTATTACATACATACAAAACCAAATTTGTGCATCTGCATTTGTTTTATGTCATTATTGTTCTGTTTCTATTTTATACACTTTACAGGGACACTTGTCACATTTGCATTTGCACACATACACACACACGCATACCGAATCGCACTCACGCATATACAATCTCAATACAATAACAACAGTAAGGACTTGCACGCTTACACTTACACACGCACATAAATACGTATACATATATACAAAGCTTAAACAGGGAAAGAAATTTACAGTTATGTTTACAATTAATAAACCGTTGAATTGCGCGGCACACTGGACGCCGGCTGTGATTTTGGCCGCACATTGACAGTACTTGTAGCGCTGCTGACGCCGACGCCGACGCCGCCGCCCGCTGCGCCATTGCCGCCATATAGAAAACTGGATTGTCTTATCACAGACACTGTAGCGGCGGCCACGCCTGCCTGTGGAGGTGGTGCGGGAGCGCGATGTTTCTTGAGAGGCGCATAGGCGGGCTTCAGTCCCGTTGTGGGTTTTGCATTGTTGTTGCATGCAGCGGTACTGTTGTTGTTGTTATTATTATTATTGTTGTTATTGCTGTTGGGCGCCAAAGTGGCTTCTGCATTTCAAGCGTGACAGAGAATGCATTTACGTAGGGAGAGAGAGAGAAAGAGAGAAAGAGAGAGAGGGAATGATATATTTATATATACATACAAAGACAGTTTGTTGTTGTGTTTTGTTTTTGTATTTA
Source organism: Drosophila arizonae (assembly GCF_054131065.1). Classification (NCBI taxonomy): domain Eukaryota; kingdom Metazoa; phylum Arthropoda; class Insecta; order Diptera; family Drosophilidae; genus Drosophila; species Drosophila arizonae. The sequence goes on along the minus strand of NC_142925.1, from coordinate 15,456,907 downwards.
AAGCTGCGCCCGTCACTTAGGCAATGGAAATTTTTACAAGCAAGCAACAAACACAAATGTTTAAGGATCATGTGGAGAGAGAGAAGAGTAACAGCAGAATATGGAGGACAAATACGACGCGTGTAAAAATGTAAAAAAAATGTACAAATGTTTAATGGATATCAAAATTTCAATTTCATATTTGCTTTGTTTATTGTTCATAACTTCAAATAAAACAATAATGTGCTAAAATTAAATATTCATCAATATATAAAAAACCATACATTTTGCGTTGTAGATAAGATATAAAAGTACAAGTACAAAAAATATCTGTATATATATATAAGTTTTAATATATATGCAAAGCCGATCGTAGACAAATACATAAAAGTAAAACCATGCGCTACAAAAGTGTATAGAAATAATGCTGTAGGACTTGAACATAATGCGAATCGAGGCATGAACATAGATAAGAGGCGTTTTAATATTTAAATATGCTTTACTAAAAATAATACATAATATGCGTGTGCTTAGTAATAATATCGCTGTTTTCTTTGTTAAATAAAATAGATATTTGTATGCATAAGAATATGTAGTTAAAAGTATATATAGATAGTATATATAATAATATTTATATGCATATTAACAAAATTATGTGGAATAAAGCTATCAACTTTTCATAATTATAAATATATATTTTAACATTTTTAAACAATCATAAATTGTAACGTTACATTTGATAGCATATGTTTCATCTCTTGATGTGTGTTTGTATGTGTATGTGGTGTGTGTGTGTGAGTGTGTATAAAAGACAATTTAAAATTGCATCGTTGTATTTCGTTTCAATATTTCACATCGAACTAAAATGCTACATTAATATGTGTTTTTCACTTATAAATAATAAAAATAATAATATTATGCAACTTTTGCAATATAATAATGTATATATATATACATATATGTATTCATTATGTAACAGCGTTTCATGTGTGCATATAACAATAATTATAATAATAATAATAATAATAGTAATAATAATAATAATCAGAAACATAATTATTAACACGGCGCGTGGAGTGAGTTTGCTTTGACAGTAGAACCGACCCACACACCCAAAAATAAACACGCATACACCGAAGCACACACACACACACATACATACACTCATGTACACATATACATATATATATATATATATATCCTTTACATACCATTGGTTGCCTTAAGCGAGCGACTAGGATAGACTTTTTGTATATTTAGAAACGGAGGCGGTTTCGGGAACTCGGTAACATTATGAAATCTCTTGCCAAACTTTGCCTCCAAATCGATGACAAGTCGACCAACTGATGCACTCCCTCCCACTCCAGTTCCAGTTCCAGCTCCAGCTGCTGCTCCGGTTGCCAGACCACCGTTGCTGCCAAAATTGTGCGTCGCATTGGCCATGTGCGTGGGCGGCGTTAGCGGGGCATTGGCCCGTATAGATGAATGGCGTTGGGGCGGCACTGGCGCCTGCTGCTGTTGCTGTTGCTGTGCTCCACCCTGCAATCGAAAACGAGATGCATTAAATTGCCTGCCAAATTCCTGTTAGATAAGCTGAAATTCCGTTACACTGCGCTTTTGATTGAGCATCAGCATTGTTGTGAATAGCCTTGAGATTCTTTTGCTATACTTTTGCTTTGAGTTCGGACAGTTGCCTAATCCTGGACTGCTTCACATAATACGTGAAGTCAGCACTGAGTTGCGTGAAGGACCAAGAAACTAAATTTCACTTTAAGCCCACACAAACAGCAAAACAAAACAAGCGTGCGATGAGCGACAATCCGTATCGAAGCTGTTTGGGTCACGTATTGTTGGAAAATCCATAAAGGTTGTAAAAAGCTAACGGTTTGTGCGCAGCGGAGAGCAAAGAGCAAAGAGCGAACGCGCAGAGCGCAACGCAAAGGAACCCAAAATGAGAGCAAATTATACAGTGGGCGAGAGTCGGACAGAGAGAGAGAGAAAGAGAGAAAGCCCTAATGTTACTTTTGTGCACTGTAAGAAATTAGTAATAAATGGCCAAACTAATATTTGAATTAATTTTAGCCAGTGATTTTTTTTTTTTTTAATTTGTCTAAAAGGTGCAAAGCATTTGCGCTTTTGAGCAGACTACATTTTTTGTTTGTTTATTGTTAACATTAAGTTCAATTGAACGACTCATTAAGTTGCATTGCTGAACTTCTTTAGTGATCAGTGAACGATGCAGTTCAGTTGCATGTGAACTTTGTTCAGTTATGGAATTAGTCAAGAACCAATCGATTTGCTCAAATGTTCGATAAGCTATTCATCTGGCACTCGTGAGCGAATAACTGACCAATAAGAATCTTCAATAAATTTCATGGTTCATATACTGAATAAAAATATCGATATAAATTGCATTGACTAGATTTTCCGCTTCAGTTTTTTGCTATGCCACAAACTCTAACAATTGTTCTTGCAGTGTATATTAGCTTAACCTAGTACAACATTTGTTCTCAGCTGGATGCTGCTGTTACCTTTGGCATATGCGCCAACTTGTTGTTGACCCAACTCTACTCTACTTACGTTGCTCGACTGTCGCATCGGTGGCGGGGGCGGCGGGCAGCTGCGATGGGGTGGCAGTGCTGGCGGATTGATGGGGCCACCATTGAGTATAATGGGATTGACCTTCTCACGCATTGTCGACGACTTTGGACTGGCTGTGATGCCGCTGGGCGGAGTTGGCGGCGTTCCGCTGCCATTGATGCGAAATTGGTCGCGCAGAGCGGCTACGCTGCTGCAGCTGCTCGAACTGGAGGGCGGCTGCTGCAACGGTGGCGGTGATGGTGCCGGCGTCGTAATAGTCGCACTCTGCACCAGCGCCGTATTCACAGCACTGAACGGCGCCGCAATGCTGCTCAGGTTGCTGTTCGAAATGCTGCGCGATGGAGTCGGCGGCGGCGGTGGCTTCACCGAGGGACGTGCTGCGAATGGAGTTAAGCATAAAGTATTCCGTATAAAACACTGATTGAATAATTTCCATTTTAGCAGGAATTATCCTCAGATAATGTATTCCAAGCATATATAGTGGTATGTAAAGACGGAGCACTTACTCTTTGGCGGATTGGGCGCAGTGCGAATGCTGCCCGTGATACTATTGGTGCTGCCACTGATGCCCTCGCTGGACTGCAGCAGCAGCGTCTGCTGAAGCGGGGCGCGCATTGTGCCAAAATGTTGTTGCGTTGAGAAAACGGGTCCATTAATGCCTCCAGCAGCCGGTGGGGATCTGAGTGATAGTGGGGAGATAGATAAGAGTAAATGTGGTGTGTGAGAAATTATGCAAGCATTGCGGGATTCAAGCTGTGCAGGATTCAAGCAGTAGCCAAACTCCAAACCAAAGGCAAAGATGAGCGCGCAGCACTAAGCATGGTGCGTGGCCCAGAGGCCAATATGATGTTTATATAGACAGTGAGAGAGAGTGGATGAATGCTATACCTGGGTGACTTCATGCTGTGATGTCGCGCCACCGCTGGACGCTGATGCCCATTGGCTAACGCCAGCTGCTGCAGCCCCGGCGGCTTTGGCGCAAAATTTGGCTTGCCAAAGCCAACTGCTGGCTTCTGTTGCTGTTGCGCTATGGGTGGTGTGGGCGTGGACGCTGGCGAATTATTACTAACACCACCACCACCACCACTGCTAACAAAACTACCAGTGCCACAAGCACCACCGAACAGCGTTGACTTATTTGGCGCCAAATTGCGCAGACCGCCTCCTGCTCCCGCTCCCGTTCCCGTTCCCGATCCCGTTGTTGTTGACGACGTTGTTCGATTTGAGTTTGTTGCTGTTGCGGCGGTTGTTGTTGCGCTTGTTGTTGTTGTTTTTGTAATTGAACTATTTACAAAACTATTGCCTAACGAGATACTGTGTACAGGTGTGTATGCGTGTGTGTGTGTGTGTGTGTGGTGTATTTGGACCAGGAGTTGTTAACCAATTAAAGTCCCGGCAAAGAAACCAAAAAACAAAAAATTTAAAATTTTTAAAAAAATTCATAAAAAAGTAATAAAATTAGAGAAATACAAAAAATGCAAAATTCAAAAATTGAAATATATCAAACATAATTACAAACATTCCGTTTCAGCCCGCACCCAAGCAGGCATTCCGCCAGTTGGCCAGAATGCGATGCGACTCACCTAAGATTAGCCGCTTTGCTCTTCACGCTGCCGCTGCTGTTGCTCCCGCTCTCCGAGAGCGTGGGCGATGCGGCTTTTACCTTGCCATTGCCAATGGCACTCGCTGACGCTGCCGCTGACGCTGACGACGACGACGACGGCGACGCCGACGTCGATGATGATGTCGCTGTGGGCGTTGCAGCTGCTGTGCGAGGTATGTTCATGCGTTCCAATATGGATTCGCTGGAGTTCTAATGGAATAGATCAAAGCAACATTTGTTTAATGCCGGAAGAACAGGAATAGCGAACGGGTTATACAACTAATAGAAGCAGCAATCTATAGCCAGCTAAATCTTTCAATTTATTGATCAAGGCTATGCTCAACATGGAATTTTAACATTAGACTGCATTAATATCTGGCTAATAGTTTAGCTTCTGTAAATTATGATAATGATGATGATGATGATGATGATGTAAATGAATCTCTTACAAGTCTTTCAGAACTTTGCTATTCTTAATTCTAGAAATGTATTGTATATATACTTCATTTTATTTAATTCTTAGGTCTTAGCATTATATCTATTCCATATTTGTTTTTCAAAAATCTTTCGGAGATTCTGTTCTATGATAATTTATATAAATACTGTAGAATCTAGTTCTAACGAGGCTCAAAGGACCGTAGTTATACCTATATAACGGTATATAGGTTTGCTCATATAAGTTTCTCTGGTGACCAGAATTTTTATCGCAATAACTGTACGGACGCCATGGGCGGGGAGTTGCTATAACCGGATTCTAGTGTAATTAGATAATTCTAAAATTACAAGCTGGCTTTAGCTCGATTTCTAATTAGATCACAATATCGTATATTCCAGTTTCGAATTAAATTGAAAATTAGATGGGTCTGTGCTTTACTAATGCTCTTAAATATATTCTAAACTAAACAACAAGACTTGATTCAATCTGTAGTCACTTAATAGGTTTCTTGAATCAGCAATGATTCCTTATTAAATACTCTGTAAATGAGTTGTTTCCTACTCTAAACTACAATGAGTTTTTACATTGATATGAATACACTTCTAGTTTCAATTAAGTTACATACACTTCTCTATACGCTTACAGCTATATATATATACATACATTAAATAAAATTTTTTATATATCTCTATACTCTTCCATCAGTAATTCTAATTGCTCTACATCTAAAATCTCTAATTCCCAATTCTCTGCCTTTTCTTACTTTACTAATTCTTTAATTCACTCTAAGTGCTCTACTTTGGCTAATTGCTCTATTAGTAATGCTCGCTTGCCTATTTATATATATACATATACAAATGAAAATAGTTCTGCCTTTGTGTGGGTCTCTCTCTCTCTCTCCCTCCCTTCCTCTGTGCCTGATTCACTCACCTTTGGCGGCTGCGGTGGTGGTCCGCGATTTGTTCTCAGATTTGCTTCGGTTGCATTGATATGTGTGCTGTTGTTGCTGTTGCTCGACTGTGGTTGTTGTTGTTGTTGCTTTTGACGCTTCAATGTTAAATGCTTGGTGAGCTCCGTATTAAAGTCCATGGGTCCATTGTTGGCTGCTGCGGCTGTGGGGGGGCTATTGCTGCGTGTTGCTGGCGACGCCGCTGCTGGCGCTGGAGCTGGTGCCGCTGTTTTGGTGTGGGTGCAAAACGGAAATCAATTGAGCAACAGCAGACATTTGCATGAACTATAACTATTTTATTCAAAACTTACCACGAACACCATTCACTGGCTTCAGCTTTGGCATCTGTGAGAGGCCTTCGAAGAGGCCACCCAATTTGGGTGCTCCATTGCCCATGTTGTTGTTGTTGCTGCTCATGCTGTTGTTGTTGTTGTTGTTGTTGAGGCTGCGTTTCGGTGCAGCTCCAGCATCGCCATCACAGACACGCCCCGACAGAGCTGGCCCACTCTTGTCCACAGTTGTCGTCTTGCGCAGCTTGGTGCCCTTCTGTATGGAGTTGAGTAGAGCTGACCGTGGATCCGCTCCTCCTCCTCCTCCACCACCACCCAGCTTGAGTCCACTCAAGCCCGGTGGCGGAGGCGGTCCTGGCGGTGGCGGAGGACCCGGTGGCGGCGGTATGGCCATCTAAAAGACAAGAGACAATACACATAGAGCTATTAGGCAGGCTAAATTATCTGAAAGCCAAGTTTACTTTGTGGCTCGGAGCGCGTCGCATTAGACGCATTTTACGCTTTACTTTGCGGCACAGACTCTAGACCAAGACTGAAGCCGAAGCTGAGGCTGAGGCTGAGGCGGAGGCCACAGACTCAAGACGCGCTCAAGCCAGCAGCAACTGTCGCCACCCACACGCTTTAATAACTCAGTTTCTATAACTATTATATGTGGATGGATATATATATGTTATTATATATGTATGCACATATAGAAATATATTTATGTCTTGTCTTGTTTCGTTGCTTATTTTCTTTAGATTGACGCCTCGATAAATAAAAAACAAAAACAAAAACAAAAACAATCAACCAAGCGCAAACAGTCCGTAAAATGAATGCCAGACGCTGCACAGTTTGACAGGCATTGGGCGCATAGCTCCCACAGAATCTACAAAATGAAGCCCACGTGCCTAAGCATATATGAGCAGATACACACATACAAGCACACATAAGTCTCATGTGAGTGTATTCAGATTGATATACGCATATATAAGCAATTGAGATTTATGTATAATTCCTTACGTTTATATAGGTTCATTTCTCGTTTTACTTTAACAACAAATATAGGTTTGTTTATTATATAAATAACTGCAAATACGCTTGATATGCTCTTTCATAATAATGAAGCGAGTATATTGGCTTTCTATAAAATCTTTCTGACTAGATTTCTGTCAATTTCAATTGACTCTAGAGCCGTATTTCCCATGAATTCCAAGTATTTCTATTGTATATGGAGATTTTATATTTATTCAAATATTCATAAATTTATATATTTATTTACAGTCGTGCAACCTCGTCCCATAAATTGCCCCACTCTGGGATCTATATATTGGATTTTACCACACAAACGTTAATATTTATGGCGCTAATATAGCTATAGACTTGTTAGTTTTAGTATGCATATAAAGACTTCTACAAAGTCTTCTTCTATATCAAACGCTTATAAAAATGTCAAGGCTAAGTGGGTAAACCCAGCGGAAAAGTCTATATTATCTATAGTCTAAGATCTAGGCATTTAACAAAATGAATCAACGTGTAAGTCATCTAAAGGTTTGCATACAAAATATAATATATATCTGTCTATGTAAAAACGAAGCAGAAATATTACAGAACTCTTTCTTGATATAAAAATATGTATTATATTTTCTATTCATTTTTTGAATATATTAAAAAATATATGCTCTTTTTTTTAAATATATTTAAAATAAATATATATTTTTATTATCTTATATTCAATCGACATTATGTTAGATCTTGATCCCTGATCTATGATTTATTAGCTAGCTGATAATAGTTTTTGATAATAATACATATAATATAGCTGTCTCAGTGCAATTTACTCCCTGAATAGTTGCAAAGATGAAGCTGCATAGAACGAACGTAGTAAAGTTGCTCTATTCATTATGCATATATTTTACATATTTCTATCTCGTAAACAATGCGCAGGTAAAAATGTTTATAACTAATATAAACTATCAAAATTAACTATCAACTATCTTCAATAGTGTCAAGATCTGGCACATCCCATAGAAACGATGCACGAGCTGGTTCTTAAGTATGTCAAAGGAGAAGAAAATTACAATCTATTATAGAACGAAATCTTTTTAAAGTCTACAGGAACAGCTGGAAGCACTGAAGGCATATGTAAACCCAAATAGTTCCACTTCATCCAAAGATGGTAAGATAAAATTTAAAATTCACATATATAATATTTCTATGAAGATCATTTATAGAGAAAAGCTATCCCACATCCTGCTTGACGTCCTCGTTCAATGAAAGTAAAATTGCAAGTGGAATTCGTACGATTAAAGTACCAGGTATGGCTCCCTTTTCCGTAGCCTGTGATAACTGTTTGGCTGGATACGGATGGCTGGTGATACAGAGGCGCATCAATGGCAGCTTGAACTTCTATCGAAACTGGGAGGAGTACAAGCAAGGCTTCGGTAGTCTCGATGGCGAGTTTTTCATTGGACTGGAGAAACTGCGTGCCATAACTGCCCTGGAGCCCTTCGAGTTGTATATCGTCCTGGAGGACTTTAATGGAACCACGCGATCAGCGAGATTTGATGAATTTGCCATTGGCAGCGAAGAGGATGACTATGCGCTCTATGTCCTGGGCGCCTATTCGGGAAATGCCGGAGACTCGTTGAGAAGTCATCAGAAAATGAAATTCTCGACGTACGATCGGGACAACGATCGAGAGTTCCACAGGAATTGTGCCTTTCTCCACGTGGGTGCCTGGTGGTACAATAGTTGTGTGGACAGGTGAATAATCTATTGATGACTAGAGAACTGTATGATAATATATGTATATCTCTATCTCTACTCTTCAATTTAGTAATCTCAATGGGCAATATATTGAGGGCGGTAAATATGAAGAGAATCTCTTCGCGCGCGGCATGTGCTGGAGAGCCTGGCGTGGCCACAACTATGGCTACAAGTTCACCCAAATGATGATCAGACCCAAATGCCGACACTTTCCAGCTACCTTCAGGAGCAACAACAACACGAGACAACACTGCGAAGCATTCTCTTAGCCATTTCGATAGGATTTAAATATATTCCAATCATGTTATTTCCTGGTTTCTTTAGGCATATATTCATATATATTTCAGTATGTTTTTTCCACAAATTTATACCTAGTATACTATTTCCTGCATTGCATAAATATACAGCTCCATATCTATATGCATAATTTGACCTATGTTCTGTATTCTGTTCGGTGCTGATAAGAAATTGTAGACATTAGCAAATCGGAATGCGCAAGGTGATTCGCTGTAACGAGGTCTAAAGTATATATTCTATTTAGTAATACTCAATCATGCTGTACTCGATTAAATTTTGACTCATATACTAAACTTGGTAAGTATTTTATTATTTATTTTCACTAGTTCTTTTCTATTGAATTTAATTTAATATACAATTTTTTTATATATTTTTCATATTAAAAAATTTAGTATGCACCTATTAAATTAATTGTATACATATTTTTATACATAATTAAATGTTTTTATGGGCTCATAAACATTATGCATAAAAATTAAATAACACAGGTTATTTTTAAGCAATCCAAATTAAGCTCGACAAGGGTAATATAAGGCTAGCCAGAGGTCATAGTCATATGAATTTATACCCAAACAATCCATATAAAAACATTTATTCTTATTTTTTTAACTGAACAGAACTCAATATACCTCTTACCCACTTCATTTACAGGGTATAATTCTAATCAGATCTCACTTTTAATTCAAATGTAAATGCAGCCTATTACAATTTAGTCTTGATTATGAGATGCTGGGAGAAGATCATATTAAATATCTGCTGTAAATATGAATAATATATACTATATAGCATTCTTCCTTTTCGGAAACCTTACATTTTATGCCAAAAGTTCAAGTTCAACAAATGTATACGAAAATGCTGAACAACTAATTTCAAGGTATTTTACTTAATTCGGCATTTTGCAACAATAAATAAATAAATAGCTTTCTATATATATGAAGTTTAAAGAAAGAATTGTCTAGGCTGAGAGCAGATTTAACAGCACAAAAAACTGAAGAAACAGGTAAAGTGCGACTATTATAAAGTCTTATAGAGTATATATAAGTCGTTTATCTGCTCGTTTAGCTCATCCCCCATCATGCCTGGCGGCTATGATCAATACAGATGGTATATACACTATCTGGGTGCCGGGCCTGAAGCCTTTTCCTGTGGCCTGTGACACGAGGATGGCGGGCGCTGGCTGGACAGTGATCCAGAGACGTCAGGATGGCAGCGAGAACTTTTATCGCAGCTGGTCTGAGTACCAGGCGGGTTTTGGGCAACTAAATGCCGAATTCTTTATTGGTCTCGAGAAGCTGCATCACATAACGAATGCCGAACCCTACGAACTATACATACATCTGGAGGACTTTGACGGCGAGACGCATTATGCAAAATACGATAGATTCGTGGTGGCAAATGAGTCTGAGTCATATGCGCTGAGTCAATTGGGCAAATTTACTGGAGATGCTGGAGATTCGCTGAGCTATCATGTGGGCAAGGCGTTCTCGACATTTGATAACGATAAGACCGGCAAGAACTGTGCCCTGACTAATGTCGGCGCCTGGTGGTATAATCAATGTCAACATAGGTTAGTTAATATTCCGTTTATTTTATTTATTATTTTATTTTTTTCACCTTTCACTTATAACGAATAATATTTCTCTCTTTCTCTCTCTCTCGTTCGATTACAGCAATTTGAATGGACAGTATATGGCCGGCGGTAGCTATGAGAAGAAGCTAACGGGTCGCGGTATTTGCTGGAAGACCTGGCGGGGCTACGATTACGGCTATAAGCGCACACAAATGATGATAAGGCCAAGGTGTAGGAGCAGCTTCAGCCAGAGCTAATTATTATTTATTCAATTTCATTAAACACATTCAATATGCAAAATAACAACAAAATAAGCGATCGATTCGCCGCTGAATCATCGCGTCGGAAATCTTGATCAGTTTTAAAGCTCTTTCAGCACTTTTTTGTTTTTGTTTTTAATTTTTTTATTCTTTTTTTTGGGAGGTTTGTTATCAACAAATATAAACTTTTTATTTACGTTTTGATTATATTTTGCGCTGTTGATTGTTGTTGTTACTGTTGCTATTGCTATTGTTGTTGACTCGACGTTTGCTTTTGTTTTATGTTTTTAATTTTTTACAACAATAACAAAAAAATCAAAACGCACTCGTAAAGCGTGCGTTGCGCTCCGTTCGCGAGTCGAAAATCAACTGAAGAACGTAAACGGTCGCGCATGCGACGCCAAAGCATACAGAGCGAGTGAGTGAGGGAGAGGGAGAGGCAGCATGAGCGAGTCACACAGCAGGAGAGCAAAGTGAGAGAGCGTCAGCAGGTCTACGTAGAGGCAGAGCGCAAGCAAGCTTTGAGGGGGAGCACTAGCAACAACAACAGAGCAAAGTGAAGAGCGGAGAAGAGAGCCAAAGCAATTCATAAAATTAGCTGTTAAGGTCGACGCGGACGCAGCTGAAAACGGCAAACGGCAAATGACAAAATCAGCGTCAACTGAACATCGCTGTGACGTCAGGCATCGAATATTGCAGTGAGCGAGCGCACGCCACATGAATGGACAAACAGACAGACATAGATAACGACAAAGATGAAGTTAAAACAAAATTGCAAAGACTAGCCGCACAGCAATGGAGGCGCAACAGCAACCGCATTTCAGCACCTGTCTGTCGGCTCTGTTGACAAAACGATGTTGATCGGTCAAAGCAAAAACAACTTAACTGTAACTCTGGGCTGTGCGTACATACATATGTGTTTGTCTGTGTTTGTGTTTATGTGCCAATCTATGTGTGTGTGTGTGAAACGTGCGAAATATTTGCAATCTTGCCTCAGACTTTAGCTTGAGTCATTAAGCCTGAGCACAGTGGTACAAAGCTTCTTAACATTGAGACACGATCAGGCATGATTCATGCTTCAGCTTAATTCTGTCTATAAGTGTCAGACGGGATGTCGTTTAATTGAACAGCTGCCATGAATGCACTGACAACACAACTCATTGAAAATTGAACGTCTTTAGTCATGCAATGTATTTACATACATAATAAATGGTAAAAAATATTCATATCTGTGTACATATTTACGTTATCCCATATCACCTCTATATGTACATATGTATGTAGTAAGTAGATAAGAGCTCTAATGTTCTAGGAAAGACATTTGTCCGTTTTTCCTAGTTGGGTAAGCGTTACCTGTACCCTAGTTAGTTACATCAATTAACGAGAGCCGATCAAGGCGTTGCCACACTGTTAATTTTTGATGTTGTGGGCGGGCGTTTTGCGGCCTGACAACTTACGCAATGTTTGCTTTGTATTGTCTTACAGACGAACCACAAGACCTGGGGCCGGGGTCTCAGCTCTGGTGCCCAGAGCTTGGGCCTGGGCTTGGGACTGGGCGTGCATTTCAAATAGGCGTGTTAACATAATACAACCAACACACATCATACCATTTGACTTGCATAACGGACAATGGATATTAGTTTTTGACAGGGCAAATCAATTTGTACACACGTTTCGGGAAATGTTTCCGCCGGAGTGGTGGAGAATCCATTAAATGTGGCCAAAACAAACGAATGCGTGATCTAATGATTTGTCGAAATTGAATTTGATTTTATGTCCATGTGGACAAACTATATACACGCCCAACAAAAAAAAAAAAAATTAAACGAAAAAAAAAACTAGCCACAAATTTGGGGCAATTAAGCTGATGACAGTTTAGGGCAATCGAGAAGTTCAAAATGGGGAAGGGCGAAGTTAACAGTTTGTTTCTTCTTCTTTTTTTATCACACACTGAAAACACACCTTGAATTAGGCGAATGGCGAGGAATTGAAACCCAGGATAACACAGCAATAAACTTAAACTAAAGTTAGAGATTGACCTAGTTTTGTGAGTGGTTTAGTATTTTTGGTATATTGGAATATACTCGAAAGTATGAATATACCACTATACAATTGTCTTATATAAATCCGAATACTTCATATCTCTCTTTGTAGCATAGGCAATGGAAAATATATTATATAAAATATAGATATTTCAATGAAATAACAAAAAAACTTTAATCTTTAGGCGGAATACCTGCTTGATCATCATTAGCTCTTCACAAATATCAATTTTTGTTATTTTTTTGCAGCGACAGAGTATTAGGCAGTCAGTCAGTTATGCCACACGGCAACAAACCACCTCCCTTGCCTCACAGTATGAGTCACTGCCCAAACCTACATATTTATTGAGCCAAGAATACAAAAACATAAACTGTCAAATATCAATCGGCAGTTTAGAATGCAGTCAATGAACTTCATTTTGAGGCCTTATCTGACTGATTTAATCCACTATTTAATCTGATATGGGCGAACCCTAACAATTTTTATGCAAAATTTCGTTGTATAAATTTATATATACAAAAAAAAAAAAAAATATATTCACATTTTGTATATTACCCGTGGTACTTCTTTACCGTAAAAGTTAACGATAAGTTTGCCGAGTTCTAGATAAGATATACTGACTATACAAATGCCTGAAGCTTAATGCCTTAAAATTTTCAGCAAATTATTCAACGTGATTCATGCACTCACACGAAAAACCGAAAACCTAAAACAAGTTTTACAGGCATTTTCCACACTTACATGACAAACTAGATGAATAATGATGAATAACAGTTTATTCAAATGAATATCCTAACCAGAAACCTCATCGGGTGATTTTTCAAATAAAACGGTGTATATATATAGAAAGCCTATTAAACATTCCATTAGAGGAATTCTTCGCATCTGAATCAGTTCTTCTAATAATAGGCCGAGTTTTGCAATCTAGTAATCCAAATCGAGCAAGTCATAGCACTTAGATGACAGATAAGCCATAACCTGGTTTGCATGTTCTACAAATGTGCAATTCGATATATTTAAAACATAATGATGTGAATCAAATAAAAATGCAGTAAATAATAATTTCATTAATTGTATTATTCATACAAATACTTATTAATTAAGTACTCGCAATCGATTGTGTCTATACTCAGAAACGTATATGGTTAATTGGCTGATAACTGAAAGCAAAATCTTTATAAAGTATATATATTTGCAGTCAGATTGAAAAGACGAATGTATTCAGCTCTTTACGTTTTCGAAACTTATTTTGAGTTAAAGTGTTGACAAATTCATTCAAAGTTCTCTCAATTAATTTCAAGTTATCGATAACTATATGAAATTTCCTTAAATCGATATTTATATTGAACTAGTTATCTGAAATGGCTCTTTGGCTCTTAAATTCTAATTTTAATAGGACGAATATATTATATATATTTATAATATGATCCTTCTCCTCAATTTTGGCACACGTCACTGTCGGTCAGGGCATTTCATAGTCGACCACACCCATTTAGAGCACTCTTACTTATTTTAATGTGGATTAAATAATAAAATCATAAAATCGCAACAATAAACTTTCGCTTTCAATTTCTTTTTCATTTCGTGCTTCACTTGCTCTTGTTTAACAGACTTGGCCATCAGCCATCAGCTATCAGCCATCATTCATTGCCCATTGGCATTGGCGGCTCCACTCGCAAAGAGCAGCCGAATGAACTGTCGAGCGACCGTTGCTCGGAGTAAATTAGCATTTCAATGTCTGTAAAAAAAATAAAACTGAACTGAACGTCGTTCGCTTTTAATTGAAATTCCAAATGCTATGCGAATGATAATAATAATATGTGACTGCAGTGCAAAACATTTTACACAGATGAAACTGTTATGACATCAGAGGAATGTATACATACATATATCTATATATGTGAACTTTTATGCCCAATGTACCTAGAGATCGAGATGTTTAAATGCTAAGCACGTAGGCAAAAGCAACAGAAATTTGTTTACAATATATCTGAGATCATTTAACAAACAGCCTCAAGAGAGCGGAATATCATAATAAAATAAATGAAAATTGAAATCTTGATGAGCAATCGCTGATTTGAGCTGCCTGACTCACAGAAAGAATAAAAATGATAAACTAAACAGAAGAACTTTATTAAAATATAATTAATTTAAATAAAAATCAAATTTTCTGCTTCATCTTTATCTTTTTTCTTTTAATGCTCCAATAACATCGACATTACCTATACAATATAATATATATAATTCTATCAAAATTTTGATAATATTTCAGATAAATATAAATCTTCTATCAACTCAATTTCAAAGAGGGATATAAGTATATTAAAAATGTATATGGAATCATACGTTAAATTTTATTTCATCTTATATACCAATTGATCTCACTTTCTTTACACTTTTAGGGTATTTAAAGTTCATCTGCTCTCATTTTCATTTCTACTCATTAAGTAATTGTAAGCTATCATATCACATATCAGAATACATTATGCTCTACTCTATTCAGTTACAACAAGAACAACAACAATGACAATAAATGGGGCTCATTGTTGGTTTTATTAATGTGCGGTTTCCAACACCGTCGCACAATAATACTACTTAAATAACTAATGCAAAAAAAAAAATTAATAAATAAATAATAAAAACTGCAGCGTTGACATGAGCCCAATGACAACAACGGTGTTGAGTTAACTCTGGCTGGGGTTGGGTTTAGCGAGTATCACAACAACAACAACAATGACAATGACAACAACATCCATGATGTAAACAATTGATACAATGAGTCATAATACAGCCTCCACTCGCATGTAGGAAGCGAAAGGCACCAAACTGTTTGTTTACTTATTTTATTTTATTTTTGATTTTATAACCTCGATAGTATGTGAGAGGCTAAGAATTTCGATAATCAAAATCATGTTTCACATATAAAATACAATAGAAATCAAAATCTACATTTTATCAGCATCATTCTAGGGTATGTCCACTTCTATATACATCGCTTTAGCAGTTAATTTATGCACCTAAGGTGCAGGCATTTTACTTAACTATGATTCAGAGCAGATCGCATAAGGAAGTGCATTATTTACCGTGTTTATAACTAACCTAGGCGATGCGAACGGACGTGCCAATGAAACTTAACGTATTTTTTGTTTTCGTCTTTTACAACACTTGGCGAATGGCCGCCGGCAAGGTTGCAATGCAAATAAGACAGGACAATCAATTGTTATAAGCGCAAGCATGCTGTCTCACTCGCACACACAACATGCTTAATGCGAGCGTGAGTCTGTGTGGGTGAGCCTGTGAGTGCTTTTCTATGCTTACGTGTATGTGTGTGTTGATGGACTAACAATAGAAAAACGTTTACGGTCCTTGCATCAAGTGTTGCGTGTGCCGCAAAAGACCTCCCACCATGAGTTGCTCTACTAAATGACATTGAACTCGTCTATGACTGCAGTTTTTTATATATGTATATGTAAATATCTGTATAACTTTAAAATATAAATAAATAAAACTCCATGGAAGAGGGGAAATTCTTACTCAAGAGAAGCATTCTTACACCTGCATACATACTTATGTACATATGTATGTATGTATATTCCCTTGCATATTATAGTTAACCTGTTAATTGTTATTGTTGTTAGAGGGATTCATTTGATTTGTGAGTTGTATTCACTGTTGTTTCTTGCTGTTTATTCGGTTCAACGCTCTTTGCCATAATACTTAACGTACTTTCATGCATACTTACACACATATATACACATGTATGTTACATGCGCGTCTATGTGTGAGCGTATTTACTTTTGTGCAAGTTTTTTCGCGCCTAACCCAACTTAAAACCCACCCCTGCGCAACGGCACATTTGCTAGTGATGGGGCGCATTGCACTTTTTGTAGGTCAGTGCTGGGCCGTATTTGTTTTTGTTTTAAGTATTTGTTGTTGTTGTCGGGCTGCTTTCGTCATGCGACGCGTGCAACGTTTTGCCCTAATGTGATTAAAACAAAACGATAAATGGCAAAGTGATAAAAATCAAAGCACAACCAAAGTTTATTGCACTGCTAGCAGTTGCCGGCTGATCACAATGGATCAATAGGATTGTTACAATGGAAACAATGAATACAAATTTATTTACTTGCAATTGGGCAAACATACATACATAAACAATAAACTCTCAAACTGATATGCCTAACTAAATTGTTTGCATGTGAATGTAAAATATTAGGCACACACATTGCCGTCCACTTGGAGATAAGATATCATAGGCGTAGACTGCCCAGAAACAAAAACGATCAATTTTTACCGTCCCAATAGACATGTGTACATAATAAATTCCCCACGAATATAAAAGCGTTTACATAATATGATTTATTCTTATTTCATGTACACTCTCCTTAAGAAAATATACCAAAACGTAAGCAAATATATGTCGATATTTCATACAGGAGCAGAACCCTTTATCGATGTTAACTGTCAAAATCAATTTATATATTTTTTTCTTTATCCATGTGCCTTAAATCTGAGCCTATATCTATGTATATATATATATATACATATAAACAATCTAAAAACAAGTTAATTTACAAACAAACTCACCTTGAAGCGGTTTGACAGCTGATTCGTTGTTGTTATTGCAATGATTATTCTCGATGTTGTGGCTGTTGGTGTTGTTGTTGCTTTTAGCGCGAGGCGAAAGCCTTCCACTTACACTTGGCGTTTGGATTTTGCGTCACTTTCGGTCTTAATTTTCTATTAATGCAAACAAAGAAGCTATAAATGAAACAAATACGGCGCAGTGATAAAATTCTGCTAACGCATACATTGCCCAACGTTTTTGTCGCAGGTGTGCGTGGTCAGCAAATTTAGCTAATTTTGTGGTGTGTCCGAAATTTACTACATTAATTTAAAATATGCCCGATTTGAATCAAAATATAAATCAGCAGAATTAAAAATTTTCAGCCAAACGTGCCAAAACGGATGAAACTAAGTTTGACTAATAGACACATACACACACGCACGTAAGCACATACACACACACGCGCATACACACACGAGCAAATTTGGGACTGCGATAATTGTGCTTTCTCTGCCCGCTGCGTTTATACTTATGCGCACATTGCATTAGACGACATTAGGTTGACTTCATTTTACGCTTTTTATGCATTTTCCATCTTTGGCCAATTGCTTCATATCGCACTTCTATCCCGTAGTCGTGTTGTTGCTTTGCATTTGTTTTTGCAGGCGAATGTTAAAACAAGATTGATAGTTAAATAAATACAACCATGTACCACTTATGACTGTGGCGGTTGCACGATATACATATGTCGATAGGCTGCGGGTGATTTTTAGCCTTAACAGAAATTTTAAATAAGTGTTGTTAAACTGTATATTCAAACTAACAGAATGGATCCATGTTAACACAAATGCTTATCTTAAATGAATAAATAAAAAAAAATAAATAATATATAAGAATAAATATAATATATTTAACGTAACATATTTATTTTGTTTTTTTTTTCCTAAATTTGAAAACATTGAATCATAAATAATTTTTGCTTAATAGAGTTTTAACGTACAACGCAAACTTTCAGCTAGACAATTAAATTGGTTTCTTGAACTTAATCAATCCAAACTTTAAAATAAATATTCTATAAATGGATATTAACTAGTTTAACATATATTGTTTCGAGTGTAAAGGCTCAATTTAAATCATAACAGGAACATCATACAAGTTTTTAAGTAAATAAGTTAGCATTAAGTAAAATATTCTCATTTGGTTTTGTTTTTGTTTCGAAGTTTGGAACGACAGTCAGGTTCCTTGAGTGAGCTTGGCCGACAACTACGCCTAGGACGACCAAACCTGGAGTCTTCCATACTAGATTCGTCTGTCTGACTAGGCACCGGGCTACACTTTGTATTAAAAAGTTGCTTCTGCTTATGAGGAGTACTGTGGCCTACGGGTCGATTTGTCATGTCAGTCAGGGCACGTCGCGGCGTAAGTGCATCCGTGTTTGTCGACGTGCGCGGCAATGTCATCTGTAACGGTGACCTTGCTTGAACAGCATATCCAATATTCTCTATCCGTGGCTCTTGACTGCCAACATCTGGCTCAAGATGATCTAAAATCAGTTTTGTAATCCTTTTTTGTCTCAAATTACATTTTTCAGTCTCATTTTGAGTGTTTTTCGAAGGGCTGCGCTCTTCTGTGATTTCTACTCTCGGAACGAGCAGAGCTCTTTTATGGTTATTGGTCACATTGATCGGGGGCAATGGAGATATGTCTATGGTACTGCCATAGGCTGACGATCTCTGCAGTGTCTCATTCGATTCCATGGAGGAAGCCAAAGTATTGTCTTCACTATCGCTTTCTTCGCTAATTGAGTATATATGAGCAACAGATGGTGATAACTGCTCAGCTGATTCTTGTCCTTCCACCTCTGGAGAGCTCATATTCAGCTCCATCAAATGTCGTGGCTCCGGTGTTTTCCTTGCGATTGGTATACCATAATTCTAAGGCAAAAGATATGTATTAATTTCTCAAATACATATAGATATCTACTTACGCCGGGACTCATTGTAGTCGTGCTCGATTCGCTTGCCTCATCCTGCGAAGTCTTGCAACTTGAGACGCTACTCCGACTTCTTCTGGTGGGAGATACAGGCAGCGCTCTTTGAAGTATTCCACTTGAACGACGAAGCTCCGAGCAAACTTGTCCATTGTTGTATGAGCTGGACCTGACATTTTCTGATGCATTTGATGATTGCGATGTAAGGGAGCATTCGTGACTACATAAATTGACGTTTAAGGAATGGAGCAGAGTTCTGATAGCGCATTTCAGCTTCTGTTCATGGTATTGAGCGTCAGCTATGCGTAATTCACGTTCTTCCATAAGTTGCCTTTTAAGTACAATTTCTGTTTTTAACATTTCAGCATTAGTTATTCGCAGAAGTTGCACCTGATCCATTAATTCAGCGTTTATCAATTTATATTGTTCCATTTCAGCAACTTTAAATGTTTGGAAGACTACAGAAAACTTAAAAAAAAAAAAAAAAAGTGCTATAGAGAATGGCAATAGCAATTTTGATAACTAAATACCAAAAATGTAACTAAAGTATCGTTGTTTGCTTTTCGGACTTTTAGATAAATTATCGATACAGCATTTTATTTTCTGTAATAATCGATATTATTTCAAGCATCGACGCCAAACTCAAAACTAGCTTCGTTGTGTTGTGATATATAAAAACAAATGTGTATAAAATGGAGCAGTACAAAATAATAAATGCTGAATTGATGGATCAAGTCCAGAGGCAGCGTATAACTATTGCCGAAATGCTGAAAACAGAAGTTTTACTCAAAAGGCAGTTGCTGGAAGAACGAGAAATACGTTTAGCTGACGCTCAATACAATGAACAGAAACTGAAATGCGCTATTAGGACATTGCTTCATTCCCTAGACCTAAAATTAGATAGCCGTGAAGACTACGAAGACACATCTCAAACATCAAAGGCATCAGAAAATATCAAGTCCAGCTCATACCACAATGGACAAGCTTGCTCGGAGCTGCGTCGTTCGAGTGAAAGACTTCAAAGAGCTCTGCCGGTATCGCCCATTAGAAGGCGTCGGAGTAGCGTCTCAAGCTGCAATAATTCGCAGGATGAGGCAAGTGAAAGGAGCACCACTCCAATGAGTCCTTGCGTAAGTAGATATCTATATATATTTGAGAAATGAATACATACATAGGTTCTGTGTTTTAGAATGAAAAATTAACAATCGTGAGGAAAACACCAGAGCCACGACATTTGGTAGAGCTGGAGTCAAACACGAGCTCTCCACAGGTCCAAGAGTCACCTGAGCCAGCGCATCCAACTCCGACTCCGACAACTGTAGTTGGCTATATGTATTCCATTATTGAAGAGAGCGATAATGAAGAGAACACCTCATCTTCGTCCGTTGATTCGAGTGATACACTGCAGAAATCATCTATAAAACCATCTGAAACCATCTCTAGTATGGAGGCTTCGCCGTCGCCTCTCCGGGATATGACAAATGTCCAAAAAAGACGACCCAGGTTTGTTCCCAGTGTAAAGAGCGCCAAAGAGCTGAGCCCATCGAAAGAAATTTCTCTCAAGACTGAGAACCAAGCTTCACTCGATCACAGCGACCAAAATATATCGAAGACAATGATAGGAGGGCATGAGAGTATCGTCGGCAAACAGGAGCCAAGCATAGAGCATGTAAGAGCTGCTGCTCGAAGCAGTTCACCGATGCAGGTCACATTGCCGTGCTCGTCGTTAAAAGCGGAACCTACGCTGACGCCGCGCCGCAGTCAATTGAATTTCAGCAGTTTCAATGGCATTGCTAATCGACCAGAGGATTGCAGCACGCCGCGCCAAGACGAAACCACTTTGATTTCAAATTGGCAACGCGCCTCTACAAAGACAAAGGGTAAACGTACGAGGAGCACAGCCACCTCTGGCATTAGTCTGAACCGAGCGGATAATACCAGCATCGAAGGCTCCATAGCCAGTCGTGCTAGGCGCAATTGTCGGCCTAGCTCGCTGAAGGAAGCCAGCCTACGGACCAAACTCCGCAACGAAACACAAAGTAAATAAAAGTTTGTTTGCCTCTTGGAAATTGCGGTTGATCATTTATGCATCAACTAATCTTTTAATGTGTAGCTATATTTCCTATTTAAATCTGTTTTTGAATCACTTATATCGGAAATTGATTGCTATTGATTGATTATACTAATTTACTTTATATTTAAGTTCACTTTTGCTTACGTATAATATCAAGTCAAGTTTCTATCAATTTACAAATTTCGGACTGTCCATTAAAAAAGTGGATTCATATATAGATTTAAATTAGAAACGCATTAGCGTTAGAAATATAAAAACCGTCATCAACTTTCTGGAATCCATCTCAAATATGCCCAGGTTATAGTTGTTGAATTAAAGAAGTTTGGGATTAAATATGTACAAATTCTATATTTATACTATATAATTCAACGAATCGCTTTTTATCCCATTATCTTTATCTTTATCTTCAGGGAGTGATAAAAATATATAAGCAAACATATTATACAGCGAAAATAATAAAAAGTTATAGTATATATAAATCAATTCACAATTAGACACCATATTAAACATTTGTATAACATACACATAAATTTTAAATATATTTTATTATTTTTTTTAGAGCTATAGCCAAAGTTTTTTGCTTTGATTAAACGTTATTCTTGAAACATATACAAAAAAGAGTGTATAGCCTATACAGAGGCTGGTCGAAGCGAAAACGCGATTACGCTTAACAAATAATTGCACTTTGAATACAATATGTTAACATTTGCAGTTTCTGATTTGGCCGCGTTCAGACAACCTCAAACTTGCCCAGGCAGCAGTTGAGATGGTCCACGGCCTGGCCACCGGCCAGTCCTGTGCTGGGCGCCTGTTCGGTATTCACTTTGATTTCCGTTATAATATCCTGTATTTTGTGTATAATCTGCTGAGAGTTTTCATTCTCTGCTGCGTTGTCGCCTGCTGGCGACTGCTGCTGCTGCTGCTGCTCCGGCTGGTTATTGACGACAGCTGTTTCGCCTGGAAGATCGACGGCTAGACCTAGGCTACCCACCAGTTTGTTGAGGGCATCGATCTTTTCGCGCAGCTG
Source organism: Drosophila arizonae (assembly GCF_054131065.1). Taxonomy (NCBI): domain Eukaryota; kingdom Metazoa; phylum Arthropoda; class Insecta; order Diptera; family Drosophilidae; genus Drosophila; species Drosophila arizonae. The sequence continues at coordinate 15,434,473 of NC_142925.1, read as the reverse complement.
CTCACGTTCCGCCTTGAGCAGACGCATCTGCGCGGCCTTCTCGTACTCGCGCTGCTTCAGCATGCGCCGCTGGGTCTGATAGAGAGCGATGTATTCGCCAATGGTTTCGGTTTCGCTTTGCAGCTGCAGCACCAGATGCTCCAGGCTCTGCTTCTCCTCGGTCAGATCTGCAACTTTGCTGATGAGTGTGGTGAAACGGGATTGCAGCTTTTCCACAGCATCGGCTGTAGGCAACAAGGGGGTCTTGCAAGTGGACACTTGATCGCCGTGGGAGTGCTCCTGATGCTCGTGATGATCATGGTGATGATGATGATGATCGTCACCATGCTTATGCTCATGATGATGATGATGATCGTCACCGTGCTTGTGCTCATGCTCATCATGATGCTGATGATCGTCATGATGGTGTTCATGCTCATGATGATCCTGCTCATTCACATGCTCCGCAGTGCCCTCGGCTGTATCCGTTTCGCTTAGATCGTTGCTATGATATACCTTGGCCTGTAAATAAGAGCAGAAATGTTTATTCGTCTGGCTCCAATTGGGCAGTCTCCACTCACCTCATAATGCCTCAATCGATCCACCTGCTGTTGCAGCATTAGCTGCGTGCGCTGCAGCTCGACGTTCTCGTGCGAGAGTCGTATCATTTCCTCGTCCTTGAACTTGAAGCGCTCTTCATTCGCTTTCAGCTTCTGCTCCATGCTGGCATAGTTCTGGCGCATCTCACGATTGGCAAACTCCTCGGCATCCAGTTTATTGACCAGCTCCAGTTTATCATTGGTCAGCTGGACAAAACGTTGCTGCAGCTCATCCAACTGCTGCTTCATATCCATGTTCTGGCTGAGCGCTCGCGAGGCGGCCACTTTATCGGACTCCATCGTGGCCAATAGCTTCAGCTGATTCGGCTGTTCTGTCTGCAGTCGTGCCAACTCCTGCTCCAACTCAACAAGTCTGAGCTCCTTCAATTCCAATTGATTATCCTGTGATTTAATTTTCAACAGGAACTCGTGTCGCTCAAACTCCAAATCTTCAATTTTCTCTTTCAACGCAGCTAACTCCGCACTCGACGCCGTCTAAAAGAAGTTGATCTCGGTTAAAGGCAGCTGGAAGCAGCTTTCTAGAGAATCACTCACCTCGGTCTGTACTGGCTGGACTGGTTCGGCTTCCTTCTTGGCTGCTTCCTTGTATTGTGCTTGCAGAGCTAAATTTTTTTGTATATCACGTTCGAGTCCGCTCACATGTTCGACCAGCTGGCGCTCGCGCTCCTTGAGCTCGGCTGCCTCCTCGGTCAGTTCGGCGTTGCGTTCCTTTAGGCTGGCCACATAGTTTTGATACTGAATTGCCGCCTGCTCCTTGTCCTGCGTTAGCTGTGACACCATTTGCTGCAGATCGCGTATTTGTTGCTCATACATATATTGTGTTTGGGTTAGCGTCTCGACGCGGTTGTCTGCATTCACATTCGACTCGTCCGAGAGCTGACGAATGCGCAATTGTGCCATTTCGAGTTCATTGCATTTCTCGGTGTGCTGCTGTTGCAGTTCGTCCTGCTTTGTTTTGAGCTGCTGCACCTGAGCCTCGAGCTCACTGAGATGCGCCTTCTGGTCCTCGATTTGAGCACTTGCCACCGCCAGTTTGTGTTGCAGCTCAGCGTTTTGATTGCGCTGCTGTCCAGCGTTACGTTGCAGCTCCTGGCAATGCTGCTGCATTTGGTCAAGCCGTTCCATGGTCTGGCCATGCTCTGTGCGTAGTTCCTCCAGCTCCAATTCTCGCTCACGGCACAGATGCCGGCTCTTCGTTAGCTCCGTATTCAATTGAGCCTTTTCTGCAATTAATACTTGAATTGTTTGCAAATTTGTATCGTTTTGCTGTCCGTTCAGCGGCCAAATGGATTGCACTTCTGTTTCTGGCTGTATTGTCGGCATCGTTTTCTTGGAAAAATACGCAGCTGCCGAGGGCATTGCTGGCATTGTCTGCTCCACTGTTTGTTGCGACTGCGCCGCTCCGCTGCCGCTGCCGACGCCATTGCTCGAGCTTAATTCGCAATCAGAACGTTCGGATAAATTGCTCGCAATGCTTACTGTTGACGAATTGGTGTTTGTGCCAATGTTCTCCTCAATGTTGTTGTTGTTGCGTTGCTGGTACTCTTTCAGCTGGAAAACAATCACCAAAATCAATACAAGGCAGTGTGTGTTGGTGTCCACGTCATGATGTATTTTTCATTTTACCTTTTTGCGAGCCGCCGCCAGTTTCTGGGCTTTGACATCTTGTGTGTCGTCCGGCATGGCCAATGGGGCAACTCTAGCAGTTCACCTTTGTAACGCCTACGTGCGGATTTAATGCAAATCAAATTTAAATGAAAATTTAACTCAATGCGACAGACAGTCTATCGTATCGATATGTTAGGAATGGCCAATCAATATCGATAAATCGAAATGTATATTTTGATTATGTTCAGATACGTGAAACTAGTTCATTAAGTTCAGTTCAAATAACTAAAGTGGCTCCAAATATATTGGGGGTATCCTACATTCGCAACAGGAAAAATTGATATGGTTCATAATGAAGTGATGACAATAACAATTAGGAGTAGTTTAAGATAAAATAAATTATGTATATTCAAATATTTATTGGCGCCAGTCAAAAACATTCACAGTTCACTGGTAAAATATATATTTTGTTACTTACTGTCAATAGCTAACAGCTATAAAACAGTGAACAGCGAACCCGATGAAAAAATGCAAAGTTGCGTAGATTCGATAATTTACTTTGATGTGCTGATTGGGGCGCGCAAGTTTCAGTTGTTTTTTGAGCCCACAACGAATGCTATGCGCTTCGGATAAAAATGAAGTTGTATGAAAAATGGCTTATCAGTGTTTTCTTATATCTGGCACTAGCGCTGCATCCGGCCAACGCGAAGGGCCGTTATAATATCAGCTTTGCACAGTTGGACACATGCGACAGCATTGAAATTGATAAATTCGCTGGATATGCATACAAAGATTTTTTTATGATACACACTTTGGATAATAATAATATCCTGCCCAATGAGCGCCTACATTTAAAATTTTATGTGTTGACGAGCATGGATGCCCATATATTACTTTCGGTAACAAATCACCCGCGTCCCGAGGATCGAGTATACGAAATTGGCAAGTCAAGAAAATTTGCATAAAATTCTAGTATATATCTAGTATTAATATAATCGCAGTAATTGGAGCTGGCGGAGATACATTTTCGACCATTCGCACAAACATGGGCATGAAGCGAGTCTCAACAAATCAAGATATTGAATTACTTTCGGTGTATGAACCAACGCCAATTGAAATCGTTCAAACTAAAGGTAAGGTAGAGCTCAACGAATTGAAGCCTATAAAATAATATATATTTTTATTTCTAGATGGTGACTTGTATGTCTACATTCCTGGTTTTAAGAAGGAGCCACTGCTTCATTATATGGATCCCTCCCCGCTGAATATCAACTACATCAGCTTCAGCACATTTGGAATGAACTCCGCGCGCTGGTTCTATGATTGCGCCTTTGATGGATTTAGTAAGTGAATTTAGCTTGAGTTCGAATCTTTAATTTTCTTATCTCAAATGTGTTCGTAGCGAATGAAATGGAGCGGGAACAGCATGAGCAATCCGTTGAAGATCGTTTGCTGGACGCTTTAATATATCAGGCATTGAACAGCAGCTTGCCCAGTAATCTGACTGAGGTTCAGTTTAATTTTCAAATGCAATCGCTAGCTTACGATCCATCTAGTGCCCATTTGCATGCGCGTATGCAACTGATGATGCACTGGCAAGATGATCGACTACGCTGGCAACCGGAGAGCTATGGGCAACTGACATCGTTTGAGCATCCGCTATTACAAATATGGACACCTCATTTGGTGATACTAAAGTATGTATATATATTTTTCAATTGTTAAATGTAGTTGAAGATTGGGGTCTCGTGATAGCATACATACATATATCCAACTCTTGATATTCATCCGCTTAAAAGGGATTATATTTTCTATCGGTTGATAAGCTGTTAAACCAAGATTTCACAAACTACTATCGGATGACCGATACGTACGGAAGCGATAAGCAAGTATTTTACAAGCTATCGGGTAATCGATAAACTAAATTTAATTGCGCCGATAGCCTTGGATTTGATTAATTTTTGTTGGATTGCCAATTGCTAGCTCTGTAGTTATTCTATTTAATGTTAGTAGAACACAAATATACAAATATTTCCCTTTTCTTTTAGTGGCGCATTGGAGTCGTTGGGTACCGCATTGAAAGACTTTGAATTGCGAGTTTATAGCAATGGCAACGTCAGCCTCATGGCCAATAATTGGGAAGCGACGACATGGTGCGTGGACACAGAGCGTAATTGGCCCGATGAGCGTATCAATTGCGACATTCAACTGGGCATCGATCAGAACCAGGCAAAGATTGCTTTAACCCACGATAATGAACGAAAGCCGCTGACGCCCAATGAACATGTAAACACTCCCTCTGGATGGACTTTTGTAAAAATAGCCGTGGTGCATGTAGAGAATGCAACTACCCTGCGCTATACGCCCAAGGGTATACTGCAGACAATGTCTGGCGATGTGGCCATAGGATTCACATTGCATCGGAATGGCAACTTCTACAGACTGGTCTTTGCCATGCCATTGTATGGTGAGTTCTCAATCTTATCTATGATGAAATTTAACTAATTTTCTTTTGGCAGCATGTGAAATCTTCTTAGGACTCTCATTTCTCTTACGTGGATATCGACGCGGCGCTCTCATTCTTATTGTTGTCATGCTAACGGCGTGGGGTCTCATGTATCTGACGCGCCATGCCTCGCCGCACTATGTGCCGCCTCTCAGTAAGTTTATAATAGATTCTACTCAGAACTTATATGTATATGTATTAAATATTAATTATTGTTCAGTGTCAGCCTATCAGCACATTATGCGCGCTTCCGTTTATTGTTATTTACTGCATATCGCCATCATGTGGCTGGAACGTTATCCACCTCGCGCCAAGGCGCCAGCCTGGCTTTTGTCCCTGATGAATTGGAGCCCGTTGCGTTTATTTCTGGGACTTCGTATTTCAGATGTAAGTTGAGCTATTTTGTGTGTAATAATTTTACAAAATCTCTTTTCCATAGTCAACGGAATTCTGCGATTCTCAAGCTCGACCTTGGCGTCAACTTGCTAAAGTTCTAAACAATGGCAGTTTTATTGGTGTCAATATTTGCTTCATTATACTAAATACGACCGATATATCCGCACATTAAAGTAAATAATTTACTTTTAATCAAATCGAAATGGCATTAGAAAATATTTCTTCATTTGCTAATCCTCCATGTATCTTGCTCTCTTTTCGCCGCATAGCTTTTAAAACTATCGATACTCATAAATAAAATAATCGGTTCTGCAAGTGACTCCAGGCTTGCAGATGTTTGCACAGTAAATCATATCTTCAGCTTACAAAGACAAAAGCAACAATAGCAGCATTTGAAAAATGTAATTTTTCTTTATTTGCAATAATTGGGGCCTTAAATAAATACAGAATATACGAAATATGGGAATTTGTTGGAAAATATAAGTTTTGGAAAACGTGCGGCTGTCAACTTCTTTTTCATTCTCTCTCTTTCAATCTCTCGTTACTTACTCCCCCTTGCTTTGTACGCCTCATTGTGGCCATCTCTACCCAAAACACGCACTGGAGATGACAGTGGCTTCTTAGTGATAGCCATAGTGATCATCGTATCCGCCCAGTGTCAGAGCTGGTGCAGCATATGATTTTAGCAATGTTGGCTGATAGCTGATCGCTGGAGCAGCATAGGACTTGACTACGGTTGGGGCAGCGTAGCTAATAGCCGGTGCGGCATATGACTTAACAATGGGTGCGGCTGCATATGACTTGATGATGGGCGTGGCGTGGGAAACAACCTGTCGATGAGAATGACCGTTTGATGGGATTCAAAATGAATGAGATATCGGCCAATGTATATACAGATAAATATCGATAATCTAATACAATTGAGCTATAATTGTTCTAAATGAACTGGTTCACTGTTTAAATAATCTTACCGAACTGAAATGAGAGTAACTTGTGGCTGGAGCAGCAACGGCTTTGACGACTGGTGCAGCGTAGGACTTGACCAACGTAGGAGCAGCATAGCTAATGGCTGGTGCATACGACTTGATGACCGGAGCAGGTGCAGCATAACTAATAGCGGGCGCATATGACTTCACAACAGTTGGCGCTGCGTAGCTAATAGCTGGCGCATACGACTTGATGACTGGAGCAGCTGCTGCATAGGTGACGGCAGGCGCTGCATGGGCATAAGTAATCGCAGGCTCAGCATGTCCATAGCTAATGGCGGGCGCGGTGTGTCCCAATCCTAGATCCAGCAAGCCGGGTGCAGCGCTTGCGACGGCCAACAAAGTGGATAGAATCTGTCAGAGGCACAACATGATTAGTAAGGATATATCGTATATATATATCTTTGGCTTACCAATAGTTTCATGTTTAGGCTTTTAACTGAGAACTGCAACTGTAAATTCAATGCGTGCACTCAGTTACTTTTATACTGCAACGCGACGCACGCAGTCAACGCGGACAGCGGACAGCGGACGTTGGACGGTGGACAGATGACTAGCTAGATACTCAGTCCGTGCCTAGGCCTGGCGAATTCGACTTCGATTTGTATTTCGATTTCGATCTCGTCGTTCAGCGTCAACAAAGCGGGCCAGAGCAGCACCAATTTGTGAAGTATCTTTGAAGTGGACAACGACAGCGACAACGTCCGAATGCGATTCTTGTTGTTGTTGTTGGTGTTGGAGTAGCTGTTGCTGTTGTTGTTGTTGTTGCTGCCATTGCGGATGACGCAACAGCTTTGGATTGGCTGGCAAGGCAGACCACTTGTCGTCAGACGGGGCAGGCTGGGATTTTTTTTTTTTGGCAGCCGCGCGCTCGCTCGGGATTTCTAATTAGAAAGCAGCATTCATTGGAGAATTCTACATGTTTTTGATTTGTTTTTGCGTGTCGTTTGTAACCAAATTGGTTGCCTTTTTAACCTTGCGCCTAACCACTTAATTAGCTTAGAACATACAGTGTTTGGCACACATACTAACATATTTCGTCCGTTTGGGTGTGTTTGAGGAATCCAGGCGAGAATGTTGTCTAATTATTCGCAGCTGCTCAACTATTTGACACGGCCAACAATTGCATAATTATCATAGCTAAAAAAAAAAAAAAAAAACAACAAATTTCTAAAACAATCTTTTTTAGATTTCAGCTTCACTTTTGCTGCTGCGGCTGCTGTCGGGCCAAAATACTGCTGCGTGCCACATTTGACCATATTTGTGTGTTGTCTGTTTGCTAAAAATGCTAAAAATTGTGATTTGCTGTTGCTGATGTTGTTGTTATTATTATTGCATTTTACAAAGTAGTGTCCAGCCACGCCGTATACTTTTGGCCAACAGAGCGGGCCAGAAGCAGCTCGTGGGACTTTTTCGGTCTAAGGCATTTAACCCTTGTGGGGACTATGGACTTTTTTCAAGCTCAATCTATGACAGATGCGAATATAATTTTATTATTAATAAATATATAACACTATAATATTAAATGAGATTTATTATTATTTTTATAAGACACAGAACTAAAGTTTTCTAGCTATCGATGTTTATTATCTCATCCATAACAAATGTAATTTGGTTTTAAATTTGTTATACCGTAACAGTAGTATAACAGTATAACAGTTAAAGTTCAACTAATGTATACCATCTTATAAAACTCAGAGAATTTAAGTTTCCTAGTTATCTAACCCCATTATCTATTCAAGCTCTTGCTGAATTCTTGATCAGTCTAGTCTACTTAGCTCAGTCCGCTTATTCTTTCCACCCCTTCAACCGCCCTTCTGTCAGACATTAATTATTCCATTTCAAATATTTACAAATCAAAGTAGGTTATTTTCAAATCTATAGAATAGGCATAAAATTCGTGAGTTTTCTGAATGATGACATTCTAAATTATTTTATTATTTGAATAAGCTAAATTCCAGTATGGATGTCTTGAGAATGGTGTTTTGTATATACTGGACCTGTGCCTTTCTAAATTTAAGTCCAAGTAAGCATCTATATATTTTGATATTACTAAAAACTAAATCTTATAGATGTTAATGCCAATGGCAATCAGTGTATGACATGCAAGAATAAATTTAAACCTTGCAAAGTTACCCACAAATTTCTAAAGATCCTAAGTAAAGCGGATCAGGGCAAATTAGTACCGAAAACAGCCAATGATGGAGCCAACCAACATTTGGATAAATGCCTTCATCCTGGCTACAAACTAACTGGTAACTGTGCATCTCATTCACATTCTATATATATAATCCATTATAACTGTATTTTAGATACTCTCAATTTTACCATATGCTCTGGTAGCTCAGATGGCATATGTCACACAATTGCTGCAAAAACTAGTGACGAGTATGTGATATCACTTTATTGCAAAAGGTGCTTCAAGCACTGCGATTGTCCAGAACTAAACAAGGGAAATGCTCTCAGAGAAGAGGCTATAATTGTAACACTATGCCTGGCAGCGTATTACTTTTTGATAAACTATAATTTATTGGCATAGTTACGGATTAGACTTAGAGACAATGTAATTTTGATATATTATATTTGTAAGATTACAATTTTAAGTAATTTTGTATAAGAGTTACAAATTAACAAATATGTATAATGGAGAACATAATTTTGATAATACAATTAAAACCTTGTCACATCATGTGTGTTGTATAACGGTAAAATAATAATTGATTTATATAACCTTCATCTAGGATCTTAACTTTTCTGACTATCTGTATTTAGATATATTTTTCTCTATTGGAACTTTCAAAAATTAATTCTGCTTCAGCTGCTCTAGACGATCTCTCTCTCTCTCTCTCTCTCTCTCTCTCTCTCTCTCTTTCCCTTCGGACTCTGATAAAAACCTAATCTACCTATAGATGAGGACTCCGTACATAAGGTGTTAATAAAAGAGCCAAGTCTAATTATTTCTAATTATAAGATTTCCAGCAATCTATCTATTTAATCTATAATCTACAATCTCTATTGTAGCCCGTGTGACTTTTGCCCAAATCAAACCCACTAGCTAAGGTGTTAAGGGTCGAGCGGCGCCGATGACGCAGCATTTTGAAGTTTCTGCAGTTGAGAGTCGGAGTCTGAGCAAAACCTCCTCTTGGCAGTCAACATTGTGGCCATAAGACAGCTGAGACACCTGAGACACCTGTGCTGTGCTGCCTGTGCATAAATCATGCCACAAGAATGTGATTTATGTGAAATCTATTAGCAAATATTAAAGTCAATATAACAATTGTGAGTGTGTGCGTGTATCGGTGTGTGTGAGCTGAGTTTATAAATAAAAGATTTGATGCCTGCTCCAGTTTTGTTTTTAGACAGCGTGAAAATTGCTTTCAATAGCCGCGCGAAAATCGGGTTGCGCTTATTTTCCGGCAGCATAAAATTATCTATGTCAATTTATGCTCAATCGCTCAATTGATCAATTGATCCAACGATCATTTGATCAACTGGAGAAGGGTTATAAAATCAGATGCCAAATCGGCATCGGTCGCCTCCCAGCCTGGCTTTATTTAGTCGACAGCAAAATGCGACGCATTTGGCAATCGGGGAGGGGCGGGGCGGTTAGCAGGGGCGGGCGAGCGATCGAGCGAGCGCACGCCAGCGAGCTCCAAATTAGTGCAAAATGCTTTAGGCCGAGCCACAGACGAATGCCTAATTAACCAACGCAATACGAACTAACAGCTAACAGCAAACAGTTGACAGCAAATCCAAGGTGCAGCTAGTTGGCCATTGCTCAATGCGAAGAATTCTCTTTTTTTTCTTCTTTTTTTTTTTTTTTTTTTTTGCTCATTTGGCTTTGCGGTGAATGCCATGCATGCATCTGTGACGGGCCATCGCATGCGCATGCGCATGTCTCACGCTGCGTATGCGTATTTTTCTTGGACTGTGTTGATTTTCAATTAATTAACGCAGCGCCTGAATTTGAATTTCAATCGGAAAAGCTGCAAAATGAAGCGACGACGATGACCAAAAACAAAATTGCGTCTAGTTGATTGAATGCAAACAGTCATTGTGAATTGCGTATAGCCATTCACAGTAGTAGATGCTAAGCAGGGAAAAAACTCTGGAAAATTATATTAGAGGGAGTATTTGACTTGATGGGTCTAATTAGTGGGCAAGAGTTTGTAAATAATAAGTAGTATATGAAGTGTGCTTTTATATATTTTAAAATAAATTGTTAATCAATAATTATTATTAATTAAATATATTTAAAAAAAATTTGTTTATTGAATTATAGTAATTTAAATAAATTATTAATCAATAATTATTATTAATTATATATATTTTAAGAAAAAACTTGGTTATAGAATTATAGTACATTTGGAAAGTACTTTACACTTTTATGAAGTCTTCAATTAATTTTTAACTAAATATTATGGTATATACAATCAAAAAAATTTTTTTTTAAATTTTATTAAACATAAAAAAAAAATAGTGCAATAGTTAAATATGATAAATTAATTAATTTTTGAGTTGTACAGCATAGGAAATGGCTTTCTAGTATATTTAAATATGATAAAATTTTAAAATTGTGAACTGTAGAGCATAGGAAAATTACTTTATGGTTCTTTTAATTTTAAATAAATAAAAATTTAGTTTAAGTTTAATAAATAATAATAAATAATACATAAATAATATATATAACAAGAAATAAATATATAAGCATACTTTTTTTTTAAACACACATTGAATGCATGCTTGATGAGACAACTTGGAGCTGTTTAATGAGTATCAGCTAGTCGTGCCTCACAAGCTAGAGTACTTATGTACTTAGATTCTTAGGCTATGTATGCTAAACAAAATACATTCCACCTAGATTTGGGATCTAATTTAGGAATTTGTATAATAGATAAAATGAGATCATGAATAAAAAAATAGTAAGGCATTTTTAATTGTTAAAGAAATATCACGATAAATGTAAATTTTTTTATGGAAACTACATATATCAACAAAAACAATATTATATTTCTATTAATTAGTCTCACGACATGTTGATTAAACTACTAAAATTTCACACTCTTCCACCTGTTGCATATCGCAGTCAAACCGCATCATGTCCACCTCATGCACATTCCAGCTCTACAGGGTATAACAGCCATGTCATATATTAAAAGTTATCCACAATTATGGATGCAAGAGTAAATGAAAAATAAAGCGAGACTCGTGTAGCTTTGATGAGGCAGGAATTAATGAATGAATCAATGAAATGGAGCTGAGGCTGCTGCCGTTGCTGCTGCTGCTGTTACGGCCAAGCTGTTAATTGGTTAGATGCAGCTGGCCAAGACAAAGTCAAAATTGTTGCCAAAGACAACGACAATTTGGCATTTGGCAATCCGTGACTGGTCCCAGTGATAGTTTCCATCACGAGCTGATGGTCCAGTCTACCTGTTCCACACTTTATGCGTCGCACTTTACCCAGCACAAGTGGGCCAATACTGCCAACTGCCAACTGCCAACTGCCAGCTGGCCATTTCAAGAATCAGTTTATGGTTATCACCGCGACTTGTCACCAAATGCTGCATATTGCAAACTCATACATTATACGAGTGTGTGCGTATGTGGGGAGGCTGTCATCCTTTGAATGGGCGTGGAAAACTTTAACTTTAAGTTTTATGTATCACTTGGCTGCTGGGATAAATTAAATGTGATCATAATTTAATTTATTGCAAATAATATACAGTGAAAAATTAATGTGTTTATTTATTGAATTTTATATGAATAAATTTAAAATTTATATAATTAATTCATTTTTTTATTGAAATATATATATGTGTATTGGAATTTTTTTTATTATAAAATAAATATTCTTAGTTTATATAAATTTTTGTACAATTTAAAAATTACAAAGTTTTAATTTTTATTTTTTATATATTATTATTATTATTATTATTTTTTTTTTGTATCAACTTTTTATTAAAAATAATTAAAAATATAATATAATAATTAAAAATAATGTAATGAAACATTTTGTAAAATATAATTTTTGTATTTTAAATATATCTATATATATTTTTTTTTATTTTCAATATATTTATATATTCCAATACATGCTTCACTCAGCTCTTTATGCTGAGAAAGACGTAAGATTTTTTTTAATTATATAAAAATGTCTGTGCTGAGCTAAAGAGATAATAAAGAAAGCTTAGAAGTATGCAAGCTTTGTTAGCATTTACATCAGATGTGTGCATACTTTTAGACGTTACTGTTAAGATGGATATTTTTAAAATTGATGATAAATGCTATTTATAATATTCTTTATTAAGTATAATTAAACTAAATGTGGTGTATATGTAGAGCATTTACGTATAGGTTCTACATTTTATAATATTAAAATAAAAAATAAAATGAAAATAAATTATAAATTATAAACTATTATTATTAAATATAAAACTATTCTTAACAAATTTATTTTACGTTGTATTTATTTTTATATTTAATTAAAATAAAATATTCTAGTAAGCCAATAATAATATTAAATAATAAAAAAAGTAAATAAATAAATAAATAATAAAATTTAATATTATTATGGGCTCACTAGAATATATTTTATTTTAATTAAATAATAATTTTTTTTTTACCATATATTGTGAAAAATATTTTCTGTTATTATTGACTCATACTAAACTAGTCAAAAATATATACATACATAAAATGTATATATGTTCTACCAAAATTACCTTTCTATAATTGCATTAATATGGAATTTGAACTTGTCCATTCAGTCCGCTTAACTTTAATTTGTTTGCATTTGCAGAGCGGAATGTAAATTTAGATCAAAGCGTTTAGCCCAACCACCCACCCAACGGCATCGCGGCGCAGTCAAGTTTCAGTTGGGGCCCCACCTGAACGAGATTCGCCCAGGTGAGTGTGCACTGACCTTAAAATACATTTTTAGCTGAGCTCAACAGATGCGAGGGAGGCTGTTGAGCTGCTCGATTGCTCGGACTATTGATTTTCGTATATAGCTGAAAATCCGATTGAATTGCAAGATGTAAAAAAGGAGAAATATTATATATGTATATACATATGTGTATGTGCACTTGTATATTTGTGCGGGCTGTTATAGTAATGTATGTATGTGCTTGTGTTAGGTTACCTAATAACTTAAAACCCCAAGCAGCTTTTGTGGTCATAATTCGTCGTGACGTTGGCCCCATCATCGACGCGTCGCTGTCAGCCCAAACAGCAACAACAACAACAGCTAAGAACGTTGCAGTCGCTGGGGTAGACGACTGCGCAATACTCGCTCATGGTCTTCTAAATTGGGAGATTAAAACAAATCTCAAAGGTTGGAGAGACTCAGCTCAAAGTTTGAGTATTTTCTTATGTTTCGCCCCATATTTAAGAGGAGTGTACATCTGGAGTTTTTGCTCAACCTCTAGAGAAGCTGAAGAGCACATCGCTTGTAAGCTTCTGGACTTATGTTGTTTATGAAAATATGCACAATATTATTGAATTAATTATTTATTATCAATTATAGAAACTTCATCTTCATGATTAGCTTCTATGTACATATATGATCTTTATCTTCATTATAAATCTTTATATATTTCTATAATACTTCATCTCTCTTCAATGCATTATCACAAAACCTATATACCCGCTTTCCCTTAATAGAGCCGTATGCAAACCGCCTTCAGCCAAAAGCCTCAGCTCCTAAGGAGTGTCGTAGACTTGTTGCTGTTATTGTCGCTGTTGTTGTTGTAAGTACTTATTGTTGTTGTTGCTGCAGTACTATTGACATTATTGATGGAAATTCTTTTGTGTTACGAAAAAAAAAAATAATAATATAAATAAAAAACAACAATAAGAAAGGAAAGGCAAATTAAGTTCTGAACATTGACTACACAAATACCCTTCAAAAATTATTTGAAAAAAAAAAAAATGCTGACAGAATGTAAATTTAAATTTAATTACTATTTGAATTTTTATAGTATATACATAGTATATATTTTATTTAGTGTAAATTCACTTGATGTTTATATATTTACTTATTTTTAAATATAATTCAACTAATTTCTTTATTTTTATTAATTATTACTTATTTTTTAATTTTTAAAATAAAACATTTACAAAAAAAAACAAAACAAAAAATTATTTATTATTAAAAAAAAAATAAATCAAATACCTAAAAAAAAATTTAAAAAATACATAAATTAAATTTAACATTTTGTTGATTTGTCTTTATATATTTTTAGATATTTTTGTATGTACTATCAGTATTAAAATTAAGCATAGTTATTCACCTGCTCACACCTGCATCATCATATTGAGAATACCCCGATTGAGCGGAGTGTATTCATAGAATATGCGACTGGGGACTGTTTACTCTTTCTTAGGCAGCAAATGAAAGCCCAACGTGTCGCATATGTGGACAGGTGCATATTAATGTGTTAGTGTGTGTGCGTGTGTGTGTGTGCTTGTGTCTGTTTGCCTCCGTTTTTCGTTTGCCATGCCGTCTGCCGTCTGTTTCGAATGCAAGCCAGGCCCATGGGCCCATGGGCCAGACTCACACCCAGAAGATGATCGAGACGTCGAGTGCGTGCCCCAGCCAAACAGTTATGCAAATCATGAGAGGGCCCCCGTTTTACTCAATTTCCCCTCAGCAGTGTGCATGTGTGTGCTTTTTGGACTGTGTGTGTATTTAGCGCCTAATACCCAAGTTTATGTCGCTTAATTATAGTCTTTAAGCAGCCGCTGTTTAACATGCTAATCGCTCGAGTGCTTAGGCCTCCTTCCACAGCCTCCTCCTCCTCCTTCTCCTGCTGCTGCTGCTACTCACTCCTCCTCCTCCTGCGGTGCCGTATCAAATGACAAACTTTGGCTTTAAGACCACTGCGAGGCTCTCTAATCATGGGCACATTTTTGTCATTTGGGTGGCTGGAAACTCTAGTAGCTTGGGAGCGGAAATCCGCCAACAGCTGCGAAAGTGGCCAGCGACTGTGGCCTTTTAAGGCGATCACAGTTAGCTTCATATCGATCTAGCGATCGTTCCATGTAGCCATATGTATATATGGCCAGTAATCAAAAAGTAATTCATGCTAACTGGGTATGGGCGTAACTTCCATCACACTTGGATTTTTATGGCATTAGCTTGTCTCAGTTATTGTTGGCTGGCTATCGGCCAAAATTAGAAAACAGAGATCTGCTTTTAATGATCGCAAAATACTTCTAAGCGCTACCGATTAAATTGCCATAAAAGTTGAGCTTTAATTGCGCCAAACAGGAAATCTTTGCCATACACAAATATTATATGGACAAGCTGGTAAATTTAACAAAAATATTTTGAATATTTAAAACTGAAAGAATCTTTATTTATTCTTTATTTTTTTAGGCCAAAAGCTTTTGAGTCTATATAGGGCATTGTAAATAAGCATTTAAACTTGATGAAATGATTGCAAGGAAAACAAAAACCAGTAAGGGTATTTTTTTAAATTTATATAAATGAAAATAATTTATTTTTATAATTGCTTTCCTTTGTAAACCAATATATATGCTTCTTAAAAATCATTGCTGGGTAACTTAAATATTGCATTAAAAACAAAATAGGTAATAAAAAATAATAATTATGTTAAAACTTTTTTTTTAACTTTTTAACAAAAATTAAACTTTCAATCAGAATAGTTAATTTTAAAATAAATAATAAACTTACTTAACTTTGCATTCACTGCTTCAAGTCGCGTATTTTAATAGCTTTGCCTTGCTTCGCCATAGCAGTCAGCTTTGTGTCTGGCAGCGCTCGCTTCTGCAACAGAGGTCTGTTACTCTCTCTGAGAGCATGATGTTAAAGTTAACAGCGGACTGTTCGTTTATCAAACATTCATTTCAATCAACAGTTGGTTAAATGAAACAGTTTGATTTATATGTTTTATTTATAACAAAAATGTCTGTTTCTTAATTAAGTAACAATTAACCCAATTTAAGATATAGAATACACAATTAAGAAGAATATTTACGTGTATGATTTGCATAAATTTCAAATGTGAGCCGCTTAAACACTAAACAACTGATTGTATTTTTGAAATAAAATTGTTACTAATTTTTTTTATTATTACATCTACAATGTCTTGCAAATCGTTAATGCTGTAGTCCAGAACTCCAAATGCCTCGCCAGCATGCAAGCAAGCGCCAAGAGCTCCAACAGCTAAACAAACACACAATCGATGCGACGCGACGTCTCTCCAGTGGCTTGGCGGCTACGCTCACTAGTTTCATTCCAGCAGCGAACGTGGAGCAAGTTGGTTGTGTCGCGCTTCGTTACGGTCTTTCTCACTCTCGCTGTCTCTTTTGTGCCGCTACTGGTTCATTTTCGTGTTTGTTTTGGCTCTTGTGCAGCCCAGCCTGCTTTATACGGTATATACGCCAAGCTCTGATTCAAAGCGGCATTTGCGTGCGTGTGTGTGTGTCGGTGTCGGTATCTATGTGTGCGTGTGTGTTCGCGTTTCAACAAGTGTTTTACTTAAAGAATGCAAAACAAATAAAAGAAAGCAATTGACAACAACAGCAACAACAAAAAGCAAATCAAATGTATATTTGCTATGCCATCTTATCACAAAATATAATAATAATAAAAATAAATATAAATAACTGTGTATGCACAAATTCAGTTGAAAAGGAAAAGAAAATGCTGCGCTTGGCGTTCCGCTAAGAATTATTTGTTTTGATAATTTGTTGACTCTGGTGGAATTTCTTTCGATAGTTGAAGGAATTTCAAAGCAGATAGAACTAAAGAGAAACTGAATGGCATATAATATAAATATAAACATATACAGTTATATCTATGTATGAGTATTTGCATAAATTAATATATTTGTATATATTATATATGTAAATCTATTATAAATTTAAAATAAAATGTGCAGTGATTCTGATAATGTTGGACTCTTGTGATATATAATTAAAGCCATTCCAGCTTATGCAATTAAATATCTTAATGTGGCTGTCCTTCATTAGAGTGGCTACTGTAGCTTGATTGATTGGTGATTACGAGACATGTAAACTGAGCTGCTCGAAGATAAACAAGCTAATGTCAAGGTTTTCTTTGAAATCATTTTTGATGTCTGCGATACAATGTTATTTATTTATTTATTTTTTTATAAAAATTTGTGGAGCTCTGTATAGCACGAGGATATCAAATTTTTTTCAAAAATCTCCAATTATCATCAATTATCATCAAGTTTCAAATGTTGTAATAAATGTTATATTTTAATTTCTGAATAGTTAGCTCTATAAATGTTGCAAAAATCATTGCTTGTCTATAAAAAAAAAACCCAAGCATAAAAGCATTTTCATGTCTCTGTAGCTTTGTATAGTTGTTAAGTTTAAGAGCGTGGATCCTAAAACTTAAGAGCATTCAATATAAACGATTAATGGTTATTTCTAATTGAAAGCCTTTTGCACATTTCAGCAAAAAAGAAAAGAGAAGAAAAACAGTTTAAGGCTTTGTGCAAACCATAAAACTAACGACTGCACAAAAACTTGTGTAAACAAGCAACAAAACAACAACAACAAAAACGAAGAAAAC
The DNA here is from genome assembly GCF_054131065.1 of Drosophila arizonae. NCBI lineage: Eukaryota > Metazoa > Arthropoda > Insecta > Diptera > Drosophilidae > Drosophila > Drosophila arizonae. The sequence goes on along the minus strand of NC_142925.1, from coordinate 15,416,809 downwards.
AAAAACAAAAATAAAGAAATAAAACATTAAACCGTCTTACGAATTTTCGCAAGTTGAACTCGTCTAACGGATTTTTAAGGCACTTGGCAAACATTTTTACAGCGATTTTTTCGCATTTGCTACTCGTTTTAGCCAATTTTGTGCTTGAAACGAAATACCATTTTATGCGTTATTTGGAAAATCGGTGAGTAGTTGTTACTATTTTCCCTACTTTTATTATTACTGTAAAGTGCATAAAGGCAAAAATAAGCATAAATATGCTGAAACTAAAAATAGTTCAACTTATGTTTATGTATATTTTTAACTATGGTCACAGAGGTAATCTACTCCTACTCTATACGCAGAAGGGGAGAGCCTAGGTACATTTTATGAGCCAATGAAGAAGCTCCTTAAAAATTGAAACCCATAAACGTTCCTTGAAAAAAACATTTACATAAATGATAAGATCAGATACATATATCACCAAAGCTTTTGCTGCTCCTCAAATAACTAGGGCCTCTGAATAGGAAACTTGATCCACCAATTCTGATAATATTATATAAATGTATTGAAGATATCATTATTTATATATCTATTTATATATGACAAATATATAAATCCTTAACATTATTAAATTTAATTTGACCATGTATAGGGCTTTTAAAATTTTTGAAAACAAAACATGTTAAGACAGGTGAGAATTTATTTCTCTCTTTTTTTTTCAATTTATGAACTCTTTAAACTAGCTGAACTGTCACTAATAGCAGCTGTCAAACAACTGCTGAACGGCTCACAGAATCTAAAACCGAAACAAAATTTATGCAAAATGTGTGCACGAGTTGAACAACCCGACAGAAAACGTAACCGCAACGGCAAAGGCAACCGCAAAAGCAACTGAAAGCGAGTGTTAGCTAGAGTCGATGCAAAGAGTCAAAGCTATATATATGCTATATATATATATATATATATATATATATATATATATATATGCATATATGTGTATGTACTGTTGGGGCTGGGTCTAACCTTCACAATCTGGCCGGCAAGATCTAATGTCATTAAAATCGCACAAGGTTAGAGGCAACAGGTAAGAGCAAGTGCTGGAGCTGAAGCTATCAAGCTGAATTAGTTCATGTGGGCTTTGCACCTGTCGGAGCCAAACAGAAAGAGATATATATATATATATATATATATATATATATATATATATATATATATATATATATATATATATATATATATATATATATATATATATAGAGAGAGAGAGAGAGAGAGGGCGATGATGTGGTTTTGCTTTAGCCGTCACACGATCTATCAACTATACATATAGAAAATTATACAGATTTGGTAGATTTTGAGGATTGGGAAACACTTGGAATGTTTTGCGGTAAGAAATGCTCCCTCTTCTGCCTCTTCATAAGCATCTGGGGCACAATTCAGTTGCTGCTGATGGGCATGTCCTATTCGCTCAACTCCGTGTCTATGATTCAAACGCTGCCGCTGAAGGAGACCTATAAGAGTCTGCAGCAATTTCGCACCGAGTGCGATCACCTAAATGGGACTCTGGCGTTACGTTGCTATGTAGCTGCCATGCTCTATGCCTTATTTGCACTCTGTTCCTACATCTGTTTCTGCACCCGAAAGAGACGAGCGAACATGCAGAAAATCAAACCGAAATCAAAGAAAGCACAATTGAAGAAAAACCGTTTCACATAACACTAGATACTTATATGTATGTGTATTTATATATATTTTGTAGATCTTGACATTAAAAAGCGACATATTTCAGCATTGCATATTGCGATCAAGTTCTTTTCCTACCTACCCACAGTCAAAACTTTGCAGTCGAGCGTCACCGACTGCAGAATACTCATTCATATCGGGAAAATCTTGACATATTATTATTATTGGGTATATATAGCAACCCGTATAGCAAGACATACGGACATTGCACAAAACCAATATACTTAGCTCACTTGCGTGAATGAGTATAAATAGTGAACACCCACGCCCACACCCTCCGCTCAGAGTGCAACGGGAAACAAGTTTGTTGACCGCATTCTCGCAGTCTCGTTTGGGGCGTGCAACTGACGTGATTAGCTTCTCTTTAGCTTCTTTATCTGTTTAAACTACCAGCGAGCGACGAACTACTTTTGTCCCATCTTTCCACATCGTCAACTATACAAAATTTTTGACAACTTTTCTAGTGGTAGTGCTCTAGTGTTGTGGGGGCTGGCAGCGCACGCACGTGACACCTTTGTAGATTCTGTTCTTTTGGGGCATCATAAATTTCCATGAAATCTTTTTCTGATGCTCTCTAACATGCTAATGCGCTGCTGGTCGAGCTTTGGGTCTCGGCTGGCTGTCTGGTTCCATCGTCTCTACAGCTCTTCAGCACTTCAGGTATCTCTGCAACAGATAAGCTTTGTCTCTGTATCTCGCGACCGTTCTCACTACCCATTTTGTCGAGCAGTTATGTTTCTTTGTTATCGCAGCAAATGGACACTGCCCCACTCTGACTTACTAACCAAATGTGCTGCTCCACAAAAACATACAGAGTTTACAACTAATTTGCTTTGTTTGCAGTGTGATTTATGGGATTTGGACTCCGAAAAGAAAATTACACAAGATCTTTTAAGGCGCACTTATAACATTGAAAATTGATTTTATTTCATTTTGTATTCCAAATAAATAAAATATATAAAAATAGTCCACTATCAAATACAAGCCTTCTGGAATTGAAAAAAAAAAAATATATATATATATTGAATCAAAGCTAAATCGTCTTTTCGTTTTAATTCAAATGCTTATCGAGTAAGGAAACAAATTAAATTCACAAAAATCCATATCGTGTAGTAATATAAAAATCATAGCATTAAGCGAAATTTCAATAAAAGAAAGCGAATTCCCGTAGCATTTATAACAGTTTGACGGAACTCAAAGAATTCATATCAATTGCACTTTTTGCTGCTGCCGTTGACATTTTTGCTTTAGCTTTAGCTTTTAAAGAACAGAAAGAAAAGTAAAGCAAAAGGCAAAATAAAACAAAACAAAATAAAACGAAAACGTAGCAGCTTTTGAGAAAGTTATTGTCAGTGTGGGCAATTATACTTTTTCCAGTCACACATCAAATAAACAAATCCGCATTTGCTATCAGAGTACGACGAAGGGACGAACGGTAAATATGTCCAGACTTCTGATGGCCGCTCCATCGCGGCTGTCGCGTGAGTGTAAGTAGACCTCAGATATAATTCGGAAAGTGCTTTGCTTCTATATATATTAATTGGAACTGAATATTCAGTGCGCTATACTCGATTCAACAAATTCGTGATCTTTAACCGGCAATTCGCTGCCAAATCGACTTGCAAAGGTGCACAGGAGAAGAAGCCTCCACCGAAGCCGGGCTACTTTCCGAGCGGCGGCACTCATGCCATCTTCGATGATTTGCCCAAGCCACAGGGCGATTTCATGAAGGAATGGAAGGCCAAGAACTCTAGATACAATATGGCATTATTGAGCGGCATTGCAGCGTTCGTTGGCACCCTCTTTCTTTGCATCTCATCGGAGGATTTTCGGTTATATTACGATATTCCGGACTATCCGTATACTGAGGACGAGATGGAGGAGTTCGCCAGGGAGGAGGAGCGCCGAGAGCAGGAGAAGGAGGAGCGTGAACAGCGCCGTCAAGATCGACTGGATGCCAAGGAGCTGAAAGTGCGACGCCGCAAGGCCAAGGAGGCCATGAGCCGTGAGGTGGAGCTGATGCAGAAAGATCTCGATGAGGGCGATTTGGATGAAAGTGAGATGGCCGAGCTCATTCAGCTGACGCAGGATCGCGAGGAGTTCGAAGCCTATGAAAGGGAGGAAATGAAACGGCTCGCCGAGCAGGAGAAGGAGCGCGAAAAGATCAAAAAGGAAAAGGAGAAGGCCAGGCAAGAGCAACAAAAGCAGCGCGAAAAGGAACGCAAGGAGCGCGAGAAAGCCAGTGGATAGACGAAACAACAAGAACAACAAGAACATCATCAAACGACACTAACAACAATGTTATCCATTATATGTTAACACATTTTGTATTATTAATGTCCACTTGCTCCAGCATGATCACCAACAACAGCAGCTAAGATCACTAAGAACACAGAGAACAGAACAAAGTAATCCTATGACAGCAACGTAGAAAGCAAAATTAATAATATATTATTTAGATTGATTCGACAGGTTTACGAGCATCGGGAAATGGTCAAAAATAAATATTGTAATTATTATTATGATAGTTATGATCGGGTTTTGTCTTCTAAAGTGTCCTATAGAGAGTGGGGTTAGTTGTTCTGTTGAGGAATATATCTGTATATGTATCTGTATCTGTATCTGTATCTGTATCTGTATCTGAATCTGAATCTGTATCTGTATCTGTATCTGCATCTGCATCTGCATCTGCATCTGCATCTGCATCTGTATCTGTATCTGTATCTGTATCTGTATCTGTATCTGTATCTGTATCTGTATCTGTATCTGTATCTGTATCTGTATCTGTATCTGTATCTGTATCTGTATCTGTATCTGTATCTGTATCTGTATCTGTATTTGTATCTGTATCTGTATCTGTATCTGTAACTATCAATGTATCTATGTTTAGCCGTAAAGATACCTATACTTATTCTGTACACTGTATGCTCATACTTATACGAATTCCTCTTTTTTGAGTCGATGACTTCAGGCAAATCAAATTGAAATGCGCTCTGACCGCCTTTCTTTCACTATGTTGAATAGCCCGCTCTGTTCTGACCCAAATGGGGCGATGCAAGTGGCCAACAGCTGCGACGAAGCATAGATATACATGGATATATACACATAGCTAGATATTTGTATAGATACTGGCAACAACGGATTCTACTATGGTATTAGCGTGCGAGTCGACACAACAAAGGAAATGGCTCATTGCATGTAATCAGCCAACTAAATTGTATTTCATAGATAGCGAAAGCATATTTCGCATTTGATGGTGATTCAATTCAATAGGCAAGTGTAAGCGATGGAGTGAGAGGGGTAGAGGGGGATGAGGGAGAGATCTAGTCTATATGGCAATTGCCTAACAACGGACACATGTTGTCAAGCTAATAAAATAATGCTCTGTCTCTCCTCATTCTATGCCAACAATCTATTAAATGCAATTCGCAGCAGCTACTGCATCTGCATCTGCAACTGCAACGTCAACTGCATCTGCATCTTGGTTACTGGAGCTATGGCTGAATCTATATCTTTTGCGCTAAGTGTGCTGGATGTGCGCACATAATGAATCACAATCGTCGTCAGTTAAGCTCGGCTTATCATTAATCAAATTAGCTGCACCAACAACAACAACAACAACAACAACAAAGCACTTGCTGCTTACTCTAGCTGCTGCCCGATGCACGCTGCACAGTGGGTGCTCATCATCATTAATGTGAAATAAAAAAGATTCTATTTGGGCTTCCACGAAATGGAGCGGCAAATGTACTCGGAATGTGAATTAAAGCGTAACATTAAATGATTTGAAACTGATGTAAGCGAATTGTCTGAAACTGGTTTTGAATTCGTTTCAAGTTTCAAATATTCGTTTGTTTATTAAAGAGTTTTTCTCTTGATTGAGCCCAAAAGAATTTGAGAATACCCTAACAACTTGAGTATTTCTTGAAGCAGTAAATAGATCATGAATTAAAGATACTTAAGATAAGTTCGTAGTCTGTCGTTATAAAAGAATTTACAGCAACTGATTACTGATATCTGATATTTGACTTGTATAAATGTTAAGAGAGCTCTCTAATAATCTTTCGACTAGCAGATTACGATATCTCAGCTTTCATTCAAAAATCTTCTTTGACTGAAATCTTTTGATCTATTATCTCAAATTTGTATTCATTTAAATTAATTTATTTATAACTTTTCATTGTTTTTCAACCACTGTGCACTCAGCCCACATTTACAGCAGCCGTGTGCTTGAAACTAGCTTTTTGTGTAATTTATCATATGCGTTTTCTATGCGGAGTATTCGAGTATCCAGAATCCAGAATCCGTTGCCTTTTAATACTGTCACACACACACAGACACACACACTCACACACATTGGATGTCGGTCGTGTTTGCTCCTCTGCCTTTTATAATGCATTTATGCTGCAATTTGTTTGAATTAGCGCTCGGATCGTGAGCGGTTAGCGCGACTCTTGTCGCTTTATTAGGGGCGTGTGCGACGTATCAGTATCTGTATCTGTATCTGTATCTCTGTGTCATTGTATCTGTATGTGTAGCTGTAGCTGTAGCTGTAGCTGTATCTCCATTTGTATCTGTCTTTATATATCTGATTCTGTATGTGTATATCTATTTGTATTGGTATATCTGAATCTCTGAGTATATATGCATAAGTATTATTTATATATCTATATCTCTTTCTTGAATTGGATATGTGGATGTATCTTTTTCTATAAATTTAATTGTATTTTTAGATCTATGTGTATCTGTTTCTGACTGAGTCCTTGATCTATCTGTAACCCAGTATCCGTATACCTCATTTGTATCTGTTACTACATTTTTATCTACATCCACATATGTATCTCTATGTTTCCAGTCGCATCTGCACATGTTTGCCTACCGGTATCTTTCTTTGTATCAATCTATATGCTTATTAAAGCATATCTCACACATCTTGACTTGAACTGCATCTATTAAAACTATTATGCAAGCCAGTAAACAGTCAGTTTAAAGTAAAAGTAGCTACCCAGCCCAGGCCAGCCCAGCCCGTTGCAGCAGCCAACAGAAAACTTCCGGGTAAGACGATCGCTTTGTCTCGTTGTCTTGCCCAAACGATTTCTCACTCTTTTTCGGCTCGCATTGAATGTGACTGACTTACAGCAGTGCAGCTCTTATCTTTCTCTTATCTCACGAGCAACATGTTAATATTTGCATCGGTGGCTGTTATGGGTGTTTATTATGTTGTCGTTGTTACTAACTGATAAGCATGACTGCAGCACACCTTCTTCTCCCAAAGGTGAGATGCTCGCCGATGCCTTTCAGTCTGCCAACAGCGAACGGACAGCTCACTCATCTGACAAAGAAATGTTTTGCTTTGATAATTGCATCTGGACTGCATTTATTATTCAATGAGTCGCCTTTGTTTACTGTTATTGCTTGTTTGCATTCAGCCATTTCTCTCACATTCCATAGAGGCCCAGACAGCAGCTGAAACCAAGTAGCAGCAACAAGTGTGGAAATTCTACTCTGGAAGTTGTTTTTCTTTTAGGTTTGTTTGCAAAATGATTTGATTCCTATGAAAAAGGAGAATCTGGATTGGATTTGCTTGGGTTTACCAAGCAGATTTATCATACTTATTATTTACTCTTAGGACTTAAGAGTCTTTAGTTGATTTACTAACAAAAGCAGAAATCTGGGTCATCTGATTGTCAATGGACCGAAGAGTGTGTATGTTCATTTTAGATCTATTTTAATAGCAGTTCCGCTTCCTTCCATTCTCAGAGGAAACGTTTTAATACTATGGCACTGTGTCAATCGGGCTAGCAAATATTATCTTTCCTAACTATCTTTCGCTCTATTCAAGTATCTCTAAGTATAGTATCGCAATCGAAGTCTTTATCAGCTGCAGCTGCAGCGAACCACTGATTGCTGTCCCAGTGACTGTCATATTTGCTTATACATATATTTTTGTATAGATTGATATTTAGATAAATAGATGGGGGAAAGCAATATAGAGATTGGTTGATAGATATTTATATAGTAGATTGATATATAAGTAGAAACATAACTAGAAAGATAGATAGAAACGTTTTATTTTATTTAGCTAAAAAATAGCTAAAAATATAGCTAGAAAATAGCTAAAAAGACAACTTGAGATAAATTGATTGCTTGACATATAAATAAAGAGATCGATTAGGCAAACTAAAAAGATGGTTAAAAAGATCGTTGAAAAGCTAAATACCCCTAGAAAAATAGTTGTAAAGATTGTTTTAAAGTTCACTATAAATATAGCTATAAAATAGCCAAAAATGGCTAGAAAGATAACTAGGCAAAAAGTTATCTCTAGAAAAGTTAATAGATAGATTGATTTTGTATTTGAAAGCTTTGCATACGTAAAATTACTATAATATCCAACTTTCATTAAGCTGCAGGCTCGAGGTCATTTATTTGTTAATTATTAGTTACTAAACAACAGTTTGTTGAAGAGGTAGAAAGTGGATAGGTTTTCCGGTTTCGTTATGTGCTATAAAATATTCATTCAGTTTTAATCAACTCGTTCATAGCTAAAATCAATTGGGAATTCTATGGATTTTGAACAGAGCTACAAACGGGGGTAATTAATGGGATATAATTTTAGAAAATAGATAGTAAAGAAAATGGTTATTTAAATGACATCTGAGGAAATATGAAATTACTTACTCGGAAAGAAGTGTTCTGCTAGTAATTCTAGATTATATGTGATATATATATTTCATGTATGGTAAGAGAATTCAAATTTTGAACAACCGAAGATATTCGTTCTCTTTTCATAATTACTGGCCTACCCTAGAGCATTGGAAATGTGCTTATTATTTGGGTAGAGTTGTAAAACTGTTTCAGACTTTCGACAGGAAGCCCAGAAAAGATTTTAACCATATTTTACATATATATATGTTTTTTTTTTTTTTTTTTTTTGTTAACTCTCACTTAAAGGTGATTAAAGAAGCGTTGTTAAAAATATGTTTAATGGTCGAAAAAGGTGCGCTAATTATGCAAATTGATCAGCAGCAACAACAACAACAAGTGTTTGCCTCGAGGCGCAGCAAATGATTTGCTTGTCGAAGTAGCCAAAGCAAAAGCAGAAGCTGAAGCTCAAGCTGAGGCTGAGCCTGAAGCAGAAACGTGCCAAAGAACTGGGCTCTATTGATATCGAGGTAAAGAGAGCGCAGTTAGAGCAGTTCTGTTCTAACGTTTTACTACTTCTTCTTGTTTTGTATCTGATAAATACACTCGCAGCAGTGGGTCAATTCGCTATGCTCCACTCTCGCAATCAATTTTGCCAACAGACTTTGTGTGTTCTGTTCTTGGACTTGGGCTTGGACTTGGACTTGGGTATGCCCAACACGTAGCACGTCCCGCTATAGAGCTCTGACTCAAGTTGTTGCCATGATAATGAGCATTTCTCTAGTTACTTTTGTTGCTTTCTATGTACTCGACTCGAGTTGACTTTGTGAGTTTTTAATTAATTTTTAATACACTCTGCCCACACACACACACGCACATATTTCATTGACTCTCTCAGCTGGGTCTGAGCTACCGAGGAGGTGCCTCAGCTACCTCGGCGCATTCATTATTAATTTTCCTTCATCATTTTTGTTTCTTTGCTTGTTTTGTTGTCGTTTTGTTTTGGGCAACGTACACGGGCCTTGCACGCCTTTAGCTGGAATGTGTGACCACAACGTCCAAGGGGCCTCTGGCTGGAGTTGCCTTTTGTTCAATTTGTTGGCTGGCCATCATCAAATTTTTTATTTTCCTTATATATGTATACGGTCGTATACAGTGGTTGTAAAGCTAAAAAAAAAAAATAATAAAATATATATAGATGCTATAATGTATTTAGTAGAGAAATTAAATAAAATTTATAAATTCAGAATATTATGACGGAGCTCGACTTTAACAGCTTTAGACAGCTTCAAATATCTATGACTGCTTAAACGAAATTTGAGATACCAGCGAATACGCCTTGTCTTTAAAAATATTCCTCAATAAAAATTCCATTAGTTATTATTGATTTAAGAGCTCCATAAATTCAAGGAAACAAATATACGAAGAAATAAAAATTTAAACACAACAAAATAAATAAATAAATAATAAATAAGAAATAAATTAAAATCAGAAAAATTACTGAGTAAGAACAAAATTAAATATTAAAAAAAAAAATTAATCTTATATTAAATTTATAGTTAAGTTTTGTAAACGTAAAAAAAAAAAAAAAAAAAAAAAAAAAAAAAAAAAAAAAAAAAAAAAACATAAGATCAATGGACCCGAAATTGAGTTAAATTAAATAAAATATAAATATTTTCTGATTTTCCAAACCACGCTGAAACTAATTTGCTCCACTCATTCTGAACAGGTATCAAAAATTTATTTGTTTTTTTTTTTTTTTCTGTTTTCTATATTTTAAATAGTTAGGCCTTCGTTAATTTTCTCCGATATATTTGCGACTTCAAATTACATTCGCTCCACTGTGCAACTTTGTGATAAATGCATTATTTTTTTATGCGCTGCCAGTTAGCCGATATCAGTGTACATACATATGTATGTATATGTATGTATGCTCGCGTGGTATGTATGTCAAATATACATAAAAGAATTAATAAATTGTAACATTAAATTGTTATGTTGGTCCGGTGGCCGCCCTGGGGGCGTAAGCGATTTGTCTTTGGTTAATTTCTGTTGCGCTGCTTCTTAAGCCTCGAAGTACCGCTAAGAAGGTTGCCGACTCAGATAGCGGCCCACCAGGTCCTGGCCTCCATATATCAGACGGCTCACAGTGTGTGTGCGTGTGTGTGTGTGGGCCGAAAAAGAAATGGGTAAAAGAACGCATAATAATAATAATAAATGCAGACCTCTTCAGTTGGGGCTAATAAAGTAATTAAAGTCATGATTTTTTATGGCTAAGAATCAGTTCGCTTTTTGGGTCTGACAGAGATTTGGTATTTTTTTTTTCGGACTGTGAGTGGAGAGTGAAGAGAGTCACTGCATAAGTCACATAATTGCATTTGAATTGAATTTTATGTAGCTCACTCTATATTCATGATGTCAATAAGAGTATATTCGTTTTGGAGATAGAGGAGACGGAGGCACTGGAAGAAGAGTAGATTATTTTTTGAGCAAAGTTAATTGGAGATAGAATCTGCAGGCACTGGATGGATAAAATATTATTATAAGGATATCCACAATGAATAATAAGAGTATATTAGTATATTATTATATTATTGATCAAGCTCAATTGCCACTGGAATCTGAGTTCAATGGAATCAACTATGATAAAATATCATTATTATTCCATAATCCAGTGTTTCATTTATATATTTAACTAAAGTTCATCATTCTTCCTCGAGCGAGTACGCCCGACTCCAAAATTCTTATTCGCTGCTTTCAAAGCTAATTCAGGCTTGTTTCGCTCGCACTCGCCAAGTGCGAGCAATAATAATTTTCACTTCATTTTCGCTAACTGCAATTGCAACACTTATTAATTTATTAAATTCAGCGAAAGCTCAAGGAAAAAACGCGCAAAATATAATCATGTCTTGGTCTTGGCTTTAATTTTATTGTTTTGTGGCTTTTAAATGGCTTTTAAATATGCATTTGTTATTGTTTTTGTGTTGTTGTTTTTACAGTCGGCGGCTTCTACTTATATTTTGTTAAATGTTTTACTTTCGCTCTTGTTTTAATTGCCGCCTGCTCAAGATAATCATGATGAGAGCATATGATAATGATGTTTGTTATTTATGATGCGCAGTCACATCACATCAAATTCTCTCAGCTTTGGCTTTGTCTGCTGCCTCTTCTTCAGCGTCGTCTTCTGTGGCTAATGGTCACGTTAATGTGACGGACAACGAGCGTGTGAACTTCATTACAAAACAACAAAGAAACACGATAGAGACAAGGAGAGAGAGCAGGAGAGGAAGAGAGAAGCGAAAAAAGCTCACGTGTTGAATAGTCGCTAACGTTATAACGTTTTACCTGCGTTTGAGTTGGCCAGGTGAAACAGCTGGAACAGCTAGCTGGGCGAGGTCAAGTTCATGCTAGAGAAACTTCTTTCCCGGCAAAGAATCCATTGCTGGATGAATACTAATAACTGTTGTAGCTGAAGCTAATTATTATGTAAACTAAATCGAGATTTATACATAAAGTCAGATTAGCTTAGACACTGATGTTATCGAAGAGTTTCTTCAGCTGTCTTGACTGATTGATGGACTAACTGATAGGAAGAGCAAGAGATTAAAATGGCGATGAAGCATTGAGTTTTAAGAAATGGAAAAATTGAGTGAATTATAAAAATATAAAATTATATAATTAAATTAAATTCATTTTCAGAAATAATTTGTGTATTGAATTAATAACGTATATAAAATATTAGATATATGCAAATTCTGTTATTAGAAAATATATAAATATAATTAAAATATAAATAACTTAATTAATATATTTATAATATAAATTAAATATTTTAAAAATACTTTATATAATATCATAATAATTTAATAACAATATTTAATATATAAATTGAATATTTTAATAATACATTAAATTTTTATAAATTATTATTTGAAAGTATGATTGAATATTAAGTTAATATATAAATTAAATATAAATATATAGATTAGACAACACTGTCTTAAGAATCCTTTGCTTGACTACAACAAATTGCAAATTGACCTAATTTCTAATCTAAATTAATCTAAAATATATTTTAAGTTTATACCAACTTATATAACTTTCAGAACTAAGTTCAATATTATTTATAGAATCTATAAAAAGTTCGTTCTCGAAGTTCAAAGTTGACAATTTGATATTAGCCAATAATTATGATTTATTTGTGTCACTAGCAGTTTTTGCTTTGAGCTGCTTCGCTTTTAAATAATATTTTGAATACCCTGTCAAAACGGGTGAGCTGGGTATATGGATTAGATTCAAATATAAAAACGTCTGATTGAAATTATTAAGTACATACATATATATGTATATTCTTGATAAGAATCTATAACCCAAAAACTCTGGTCCTACTCGTCTACCCAATGAGCACTCGAAAGAATGAGATCTACAAACTTATATGTAGTTCTACAATCTACAGACTTATATGTAGCTCTTCCAAATACACTCTGCTAGTCGACCACTCCGGCTCCCTTAAGGGCCCACTGCGCTATTCCAAGGTATCTGCTAGTCGAGCAGTCTGGCTCATTTCCAAAAATGTGCTGCTGCTACAAGTTGCTGCTCGATGCTCCACAAAATGATTCCATTTAATTGCAATGCTAGTCCGTTGGCTTTGTTTCCCCCGCGGCTTAATTGCAGCTGTCAGCGTTTGCAGGCAAACGTAACGCGTAAGTCCAAAACATTTTCAGCAATCGCCGTATGAACAACAATAACAACAACAAAACTGTTTAATTTCTTCGGCCAGTTGAGTTAGTGGCTCTGGCTCTGACTCTGGCCACCAGCAATTGGGTCAGCAGAATGATGACAAGGAAATGTGTTAATGATAGTGAATGGCGTAATTAACCAGAAATGCTTCTCTTTACGTTTTAAATGCGAATCGCATGCCCGAAAACGTATTTATATGACGGTATCTCTTTACTTTCTTGAGCAATGCGAGAGCAGCTCGAGGAAATTGCAGGAATACGTGACATAGCAGCCGCACTCAAGGAGATCGGAAAAGTGCCGCAAGTTAAATGCTATTTAATTATGAATGAGAGAGGGAATTGCATTTTAAATGGAATAAATGATATGGGGAAAAATATATATGCAATGAAATATAAATAAATAAATAAAAGAATATTGTTAATAATATTATTTATTTATATATAAAAAATGAATAAATAAAAATAGGTAAAATTAAATTATAATTCATAAAATAATGATTTGTATATACAAATAAATAGTCAATTAAATATAAATAAATAAAAAAATCAATATTTTTTAATAATTTTAATTATTTATTTAAAATAAATGAATAAATATGAATAAGAAGCAAAATGTAACTATAATTAAATAAATAATAATTTGTATATAAAAATAAACATAAAATTAAATATAAATATAAATAAACGAAACAATTTTGTTAACAATATTTCATATATAATAAATTTTTATATATAATAAATTAATAAATAATACTAGTGAATTAAATAAATAAAAATTTATATATATATATAAAAAATATAAAAAATAAAATATTATTTTTATTATTTACTTTATATATTTCATATATAATTAATTAATAAATAATACTAGTGAATTAAATAAATAATAATTTACATATATACATAAAAATTATAAAAAATAAAATATTATTTTAAATAAATTACATTTAATATATATTTATGCACATTTTAAATCAAAAATTTCAGGTTCAATCAATTTATTCTCTAGAAAATTCTCTAGAATCGTTGAAATTTCTTTTTATTTTCCACTCATATTTTACAAGTTTAGTAAACTTTTTTTTTTTTTTTTTTTTTTTTGTTAGACTCCAGACACAGACTTATTCATATTATTTACCTTGAGGCTTCACAATAGGGTTTCTTCTTTTTTTTCTGTGTTTGGTGTATAAATTTAATAACAACAGTTACAAATTATTCAGAGCCCCTAGCGAGAAACCCATTCGAAAATCATCAACAAATTAATGTCAAAATAATAACAAATTAACTGCAACAGAGAGAGGGAGAGAGGAAGAGAGAGGTAAAGATAACTATATGGAAATGTATATCTATATGTATATGTATGTATAACAAACACACACGAAACAGAAATATGACAGTTGACAAACGGTAAAAATGTGGCCAACAGCAGCAGCGGCAGCAGCAACAACAACAACAACAACTACAACAGCTCTAACAACAATAATAACAAACTACAAACAACATTAGCCTCAGATTAGCTTGACTTTATGACGTTGACAACTTTGAAAGGCGTCAACTTTTCAGGCAGCGCTTGGTAAATGTGTTTGTTGTTGTTGTTGTTACTATTAATGTTAACGGTTAATTGATGAATGTTAATGCTAGTGTTATTGTTAATGTTAATGGTTTTCCAAGAAAACTCAGTACAGGTCAAAAAGGGAGCTGCCAAGTCAATATGTTTAGCCCCGGGTACTAAGAGTGAGAACTGGAACTGGAACTGGAACTGGGACTTAAATTGTTTACAGCGCGTGTCAAGCTGATGTGATAAATGAAATAATTGTTGGGCCAATTGTTAAAGGTTGTCTAATTGACTTTTAGAATTTATTTAAGATTAATTATGCGAGTCATCAATGAGAGTTTGTATAGCAAAAGGGAATGCATTTCAATAATATGTTTTTGGGTATACTGAGATGGAACTGCTGAAGGAACTTATCGAGCTTGCTATGAACCCTATATACATATATCAAGTACTTCTTCTAACTATACAAATCTGTATATAAAGCATGCAAACGAGGTGTAATAATCACCTCATCTCACATGAACATATTTTACATATACTTCCTCAACATACATAGATACAGCATAGTTATAATTGTATATCTATGAAATTGAAAAGCAAACAAACTCTTGGCCTGCCCTCTGCAATCATTCTTAATTGAACGGAAGTACGTACTATAGATTCGCTTCAGACTTTTAACAAGTCTTTCCTCGAGACATCAATCAAGTTGTGCGCGTCTATAGAATTTACATGTTTGACTCATTGGATTGGAGTTGTAGTTGGAGTTAGGATTGTGGGTTGGGCTGGGGTTTGCTTGGCTTTCCTCAATGTTTGGCTTGTGCGACGCGCTTCCGTTTGCCGGTGTTCGATTGGGGCAAATGCACAGCCAAATAGACAAATAGTCAAATCTTTACACAAAACGACCAACTCGTGGCACATCGAGCACATCGTAAGCCTTTCGAAGCCAAGTGCAAGTCGCAATCAAGTCGCGCATTTCCGCTGGCAGAGCCCAAAAAAGGCATTGAGCAATTATTGCTGTGGCTATGAAAAGCAAAAGCAAGAAGCAAAAGGCAAAAGCAATAGCAGCATTAGTAGAGGCAGCAACAACAACTACAACAACAACAGCAATAACGACAACAACATTGTGTTTATATTGCGCCCACTAATATCTATGGGCCGGTCTCTTGTGAAAGGCAAAGACCGGTCAATAGCAGCAATAACAAATACAACATACAACTTAAAGCAGACAGCAATAGCAACAACAACAACAACAACAACAACAACATGCAACTTCAAATTGTCAACACTGCAGCACTTGCCGCACAGCCACGACTTGAACATCAAATCCAATGCCTTCCTCGACGAGGTCTACGGCCTGCGAATGCGTCTATGACTCTTGTGACTCGAATTGGGGTTTCGATTGGGCGCTGCAGCGGGGACTTCCAGCTGCGTAGACAGCGCGCAGACAACGCCAGCAATTTCTGTTTGCAGTTCTCCAAAATGAAGAAAAAAAGAAGAAGAAGAAAAGAAACAACCAAGCGAAAAGTTGATTTTAGTTCGAGTCGTCAGACGCATGCGCTGCTAGCTGAGCGAGCGGCTAGTTGAAGCAACTAAATGAAAAATATAAATAAAATAATAAATAAAATTAAAAAAAATTAATTTAATCTTTGACCTACTTAAAATATTAATAATGTGAGAATCAGACCCTTTACTAGATTTTCTCTATGTAAAAATCAAGTAATTTAAATATTTTCATATCTCATAAAGGTAATATACTACATATATGAAGCAACTCAATCTGCCATAAGAGCAATGCAAACTAAATGACATAGTCCATATACACAGCCAATGGCTATCATAAAAATCATTGCAGTTTTTTGGTCGCCTCTTTTTATTTTTTTTGTTTTTTGTTTTTTGTTTTTGGCATGCGCCGCGTGAAAAACGAAATGAAAAGTTGTCGCTGGTTGTTGCTGGCGTTGTCGATGCTGCCGTTTGCTGTTGCTGCAGCAGTTGCTGCTGCTGTTGTTGCTGTTGTTGTTGTTGTCGATGTTGCAGCCGTGGCCAGCTTGCCGGCTAGCACTGAAGGCTGCAATGCCAGCAAAAAGCATTTGAAAATGGAAAGTCGTTGTTGCTGCTGTTTTGCCGTCTTTGCAGCAGTTGTTGCTGTTGCCGCTGTTGTTGCTGCCGTTGTTGTTGTTGTTGATTTCGTTGATTTTTCGGCTGGGCAGCAACCGGTTGCATTTACCAACATTAGAGCAAATGCAATAAGCTGTTGCTGTTGCTTGTTGCAGTTGCCGTTGCCGCTGTTGTTGTTGTTGTTGCTATTGCTGCCATAGCATATTTGTATTATTTTTATTAGTCTTAGATTTATTATTTGTGTATCTTTGGCGGTTTCGCTGCTAATTGGCTGCCAAAGTGCACTACAAAATGGGAATTATCAAAAATAAGAACGCTGCAATTGCCAACTTGGCAATACTCTGTTCGGAATGCAGCTAAAGACAGGTGTGTAAGGGTGATCAAGCCAGAGATAAGAGGCTAAATTTATGCTTGAAATATTTTAGTTTGATTTTTAATGTAGTTCATTGCTCCCTCTCTCTCTCTCTGTATCTCTCTCTCTCTCTCTCTCTCTCTATCTCTCTAACTCTCTAACTCTCTGTCTCCCTCTCTCTCTTTCTCTCATTATATTTATTGAAATATTTCATGTTGATTTCTAATGCATTCGTTTTATTTCTGCATCTCCATCTCTCTCTCTCTATATATATATATCCATATATCTATCTCTATCTATACTCTCTCCACTTATTTTTCTCTTCTCCTTTACTCTCTTTCTACATTTGTTTCTTAGTTCCATGCTCTTGCTTACTCAATCTCTTTTCCTCTCTCTGTCTCCGTCTATTTATTAAAATAATTTAGCTTTATCTCTTGTGCATTTGTTTTATTTCTCTATCTCTGTCTCTCTTTCTCCATATTTATTAAACTCAACAACCAATATACCCGTTTCGCCCAATACTCCAAAGAGCATATGAAAAATGTTGTAAATGGCCGTTAGAAAATTTTTATTGCAAATCTTTGAGATACCAAGGAAAACCTGTAGACTATCTCTCTCTGTGTGTGTGTGTGTGTGTGTGTGTGCTTGACAGCTCTTATGAAAGCGAAAGTATGAAATTTGTACTTCGGAAAAAAGCGAAACCCCCTCAACTATAAAAAAAAAATAAACTGAGAGAGCGAAAAAAAAAAATCAAGCAAGCAAGCAAGCAACTGCCTGGCAAGTGGTCCATAAAGTGCTGTCATTAAGAGCTGTGGAGGGAGACCCATAAATAGAAATTCGCAACTCTCGGCTAAAGTTATATAAGCGAAACGCCGTAAACCAACTTTGACTTATGGCGCTATTCAAATGGCTAATTCATAATTTGAGAAACTGATCAACTGACCAACTGATTTATGCACCGTGCACACATATTGTATCCATATATGGTTCCGATGTGTATGTTCGATTTCATAATTAATGTTGGGAATAATTTTATTAAGTTTATTGTAGTTTGATTTCAAAGATTTAAAGAATATTTATAAATCACAAAAGATTATATAAAATATTTAATATTTTACATCTTTTCCCATAATTATTTCCTAATGTTATTTATCAAATAATTTTTGTTTAATTTATGCGTAAAAAACTGCAAATATGGCATAGGTTTATGATTGTTTATTTTTTATTAATAAAATAATAATTTAGGTCTTAAGCTGTTGACCGTGAAAGATTTTGTTTGTTATTTATTAAATCAAGTTTGTGTTGGCATATAGGAAATTTGAAATTTATGTTGAAGAGTGGGCTTATATTGAATATGAATAATAAAAGAAGCCAATTAAGCAATTATAAAAATAAAAAATAACTAAAAAATTGTGTGCAAAAAATTAATAAAAATAAGCACTAAAACTAAAATTGATTTAGCTTAAGAATTTTTGATCATGCCGGAAATAAGTGTACAGAGATTAATGAAAGGCAAAGTGCATTTTTTAAGTTTAAAACTTTGTAGCTCGCCGATAAATAAAAAAATAAAATAAAATTCAATATTATTTTTGAGCCATTTAACTTTAAATGTATAATATATTTATTACAAAATTTAAAACAATTCTTATAATTTTTTTTTAAATGTATATTATATTTATTCCAAAATGTAATGCAATTATTATTATTATTTTTATTATTAGTTTTTTTTTTTTTTTGTTATACAATTATTTTAGATTTGTCATCCCAGGCTTTTTGAAATATAAAACATGTTAGCCTGTTCTATATCTAGTTCTTGCACATTGTACAACTACATACATACATTCAAATCTATATACTCTCAAGATAAGCTATCCAAAAAAGGCAACTACAACTGCTTAATCCACCCACAGGTGAAGAAACACCTCAGCTCATCTACGCACTTTCATTTGTTACTGTTGCCTAAGCATTTTCACTTGCGCATCTTCGCAAAATACTTGTCAATAAAAGTAAACGCCCACTTGGATATGTATATAAACAGTTACACACACACACATGCAGATTTAAGAGTTTAGACGGCTTATTCACTTGAGCATTCCATTCAATTCAATTCATGAGTATTACGCGTATTTCTCTCAATCATGACGATTTTGCTGTTAAATGTATTTATATATATATATATATATTTTTTTTTTTTTTAACTTTCACTCGCAAGATGGAAAGACGTCTAACTACCTGTCCCTCTACCTGTTAATCGATAGACAACATTAATTAAAACATTAAATTCCCATTATTAATTCAGTCGATTTTTGCTATTTGATATGGCGGCAACTGCTGCTGCTTCTTCTTCTTCTTCTTCTACACTTTTCCACGCAATTCATGGTGTGAACATTTACTTTACAGCTGCATTTCTATGAATGTTTCGTTGTTTTTCTTCTTCTGCTTTTTTTGTTGCGTTAATTTTCGCACTTGGCAATGACGCCGTTTGCTGGCTTTACGCCTAACGGTTTTCTGTTGGTATGGGAAATGGTGAAAAGCGTTAAGGAAAAGCGACAAACGCAGACAATAGCCAAGCGAACACACAAATAAACAAATGAGCATACATAACATGAACTACAGTTACCCATATATAAAGCTTAACCTTCAGTTTCCGTATCAAAGTTTTCCGTTTTACGAACTGTTAAATTATATAATTCGGATTGCACTTGATTAATGGCATTAGGAAATGATGCATAGATGAACAACAGCTATTTTCAAGTCTATAAATATGAGATATATTTATTTTAAAATATTTAAAAAAAAATCGTAATGAAGTGAAATATTTATGAGTATAAAAAAATAAATTGAACTGACATAAAATAGAGCATTTCCTCTATCTAAATTGCTTTTAGCATAACATTTTTATTTGAGCTGAAAGTTATTTTAATAAATTTATATAAAATGAATTATTATTTTTTAAAGTAATTTATAAAAAAATATTATATATATATTTAATATTTTTAACAGATATTTAAAACATACACGATTTCAGAACACAGAAAACTGTTTAAATTATTTTAGCATCAATTTGATCAATTTTTTATATAACAGAAATTGAATGTAAACAATTCTTTTTTTTCTTTTTTAATCAAATTTTTCCAAGTAAATTTGTTTTTTTATTTTGTATTACATTTTTCCAAGATTTTTTTTTTTTTTTTTAATCACATTTTCCAAGTACATTTTTTTTAAATCACCATTTTCCAAGTCTTGTTTTTTTTAATGTCTGCAAAAAATATTCAAGCAACAGTTGCAAATTAAAGTTTTCATCAGAAGTTGGAAAGGAATATTCTTTTTCTTCGGGTCATTTTTTTTGCTATTTTGTTTGCAATTGCTATTGGCCACATTGGCCAGGAGCACACATAAATCAGAAAAGTTCATTAAGACAACTGCCAAAATCTATGAATATAAATCTAAATGCAATGTCCAATCGCCGGCTCATGCGCCTCCTTGTTAAAGCCAATGCCAACTACGTGACGACCCCATGCGCTGAAATTATAGCAAAATGGCTAAAAACAACGGCAACTGGCAGCAGCAGCTAAACTGGCCAACAAAGCCAACTGAGCCAACTGAGCCAACTGAGCAACTGGCAGTTGGCAGCCAGCGAAATAAATAACTCAATTTAGGAAAAAGTGTTAACTTGAAATTTGCCAATAAATCAATGGAGAGGCTGGGACGGGCCGTTCCGGACTGGGGCGGGGCGGGGCAACTGGCAAGGCAACTGGCAACTGGCACTTGGCAACTGGCAACTGGCACCTTGTGATTAGCAGCCGAACCCGAAACCTGGCGATTGCTAATCTCCAGCCAACTCCTTAAACGCTGATTTTTGAAAAGCGGAAGACTTTTCAATAAGCTTGGCCAAGAGCAAGCTCCAAGATTGGGCAGCCGTCACTTGGGGCTGACAGACAGACAATAAACTCTGTGATTTTTATTTTATTTCTTTTCTGCCTGACTTTTTATTTCCTCCTCCAGCTCCTCCCTCCCTACCTGCTCTTGTTGTTGTTGCTGTTTATTTTAATTTGCTGTTTTTTTATCTTTATTTTTATTTTTTTCTTGTTTTTGTTTATGTTTCTCAGTGCTGTCCAAATAATTTGGCTCACTTCACGCCTGTCACAGATGCGAAACTCAGATCTTTATCGCGCATCACACGACGCCCGCTTCATGAATTTACAAATAAAGCTCAATTAAAATTTTGATTGAAATGAATGCAATTGTCCGAGTTGTCAGAGATGTCAACATTTAAATAGTAGATGCGGAGGCCGCCAGCCTTAATTTAAATAACTGTTTAGCCCTTGCTCAAAACTGTTATACTCGCGCTCCCACTGGTGCCTCGTTTATATGCCGATTCGGTTTCTGGTTATGCAAATGGCCCTTGACACGCTGACTCTTTTCTGTTATACTTGTGTGTGCTTGTGCGTCTTCTTGTTCTCTGGATATGCTAGCCTAGAACTGTTATACTCGTACATATATGCCTAAGGTAATTCTCGACTGATAAATGAATAAGTGTTAAACTCATGTAAGTCTAGTACGATTTTGAAGGGCAATTCCACATCTGGCTCTTTGGGAACAGCTCTTTTGATTCACAACTGTTATACTTGGGTATGTTTAAAGGGATCTTGATTATAGTTACAGTCGTATACCTCTAAACTAATGCTAGATTGAATTCACTGAGACAAATATGAGCCAACAATTCAGAACTGTTATACTCATGAACGTCATAAGTGATTCCCATTCCGGTTAATGTGTTGCTGATTATAACCTGATTTTCAATTTAATTTAAATTTTTTTTTTTTTTTTTATCTTCAAAGTAATTCAGATTTTGATCTCTCATACTTCAGTTATATTTCATATTTCAATTTTTAATATACATATTTTTCCAGTTTTCTTTATGATCCCTTATTGCAAATCCTTTTGAAATGCTAGTTCTATTTTGATATATATATTTTTTTTACTTAAGCAGGATTTTCTACTGGTTCTGCTGCCATATCTCTCTCTAGTTTATCGTATTTTTGTGCTAAATACGAACGCTATTCTATTTCTGATTTTGTTGCCAAATCTCTTGAAATACTAGTTCAATTTGGATATATTCATAGGTAGTGCTTAAATTAGTTCCGATGCAAACGTGCTATATTTCCGAGTACATCTGAATTGATTCCGTTTTGGATGCAGGTTCTGTTAGCTCAGGTTCGCTACCATCGAGTGTGCCAATATGAAATAAGTATATGTAGTATATATATAAATATTTTGTATATATACATATATATTGCTTAAATCCAACCGGTTCTTGGCTTCTCGAGCCGATATTATTATGCTGTAACCGGTTTACGTGCCGCTTATATTTATTCCTTTTTTTTTTTAATTTTATTCTCTGCGTTTAAAATATTTTGTATGTGTTTTTATTTTTTTTTTTTTTTTGTGAAATATTTTGTTTGCATTTCAAGCGCATTTGACACACAGACGCCGAGTTTGGTTCAAAGTTCCGCTCTCCAGTTCATCTGCACAGATTCGTTAACTGTAAAAACAGTTTCTGTTTTTTCTTTCTTCGGAGCTGTTAAGCTCTTGCGCTCATTTCGTATGGCAAATTCAGCATAACGGAGTGGCGATTCAGTCAGTTCGGTCTTTTGTTTGATTACAGCACACAACAAATACTTCACGCTCTCGATAAATTGTGTAAACTCGTCTATTGTCCAGTTGGCTTATTGAACAGGTGCCGCAGTCATTAGCATAATGCAAATCGATATCAGACTTGCCTAACACTATGTAAGAGAATCACTCGTATACCTAGTTAAAGAGCTAAAAATACCTTTTAGAACACGTAGAGAGCTTTGGATATGCAAATTCTGCAAATATTTTATAATCTTTTATTTACTTTATTTACTTTTTCTCTTTCAGCTTGTGCTATGCTCTTGGACGCGGAACATCATAATCATCAACATAATCATAATCAGCTAAGAGGTAAGCAAAATATTTGCAAAAAAGTTGATTTAGTTTAGTTTTTTTTTTTTTTTTTGTTTATGCAGCAATTAAAAAAACATTTAATGGCAATTGCCAATGTTAATATTTGATTTCACTCAGCGAGCAGCCATTAGCCAGCCAATAAACAACAAAAATGTTTATTAACAATATTGCGCCTTCCGCATCTGGGACAAGTTTCATTGGGGGAAGTCTTTGAATATGATCGATAAACTTGGCTATTAATGATTGGCGGAAATATTTGAATTAGCTGAAGTATTTGACTGTTAGCTTAAGCCTCTTATGGGAGCTCAGTTTGTTTTTTTTTTTTTTTGGGGGGGGTTTTAGTTTTAGTTTTTGTTGATTGTCATGCTCTAGTTGTAGCTAAAATCGAATTATCAAAGCTTGAATGGTTAGGGACTGCTGAAATGACTTTCCAAAGTCTCTTTACGCCGCTTTACTTCGCTCTTCCCTTAGTTATTCTATTGCTGCCACTGCCTCTCCTCACTCTCCCTCCCCTCGCCTCTCTCTACTTCCACTCCACTATTTGTGGTTCTGCTCAAATGCACATAAACAACTTGGGGCCAGTCGAACGTGTTGGTTATTAAAACTTGAGAAAACTTGACAAATGACAAATTTAGCAACACAATAAAAAAAAAAAAAACAAAAAAAAAACAGAAACTCAGAAAAAGAAAAGCAAAGAAAATGTAAAAGCGAGAAGCAACTGTGAACGTTTTAAGCGAGTGGAAAATTGCTGCAAAAGAAAAGTGAAAATCTACGAAAATTAAATCGTTGCGAAAAGTGTTGAGAAAACTTAATAAAAAAAAATAATAATTATTATTATTATTAAATCAAGCTTGAAATAGACGTCAAGTGAAATCGATGAATGTTTCTGGAATTTCAAATAAAACAGAATTGAGACAGAGATAGGAAACATAGAGCTTGACTCTAGCTGAACTTTTTGGCACTCGAAAGGTACTCGAAAAACACGTTAATTTTGTGCAGTTAATAACCTGTTATGTTGCTATTTTATTCCAGTTTTAGATTCAGATTTAGTACGACATAAATAAAACTGCAAAAAAAAGTAAATTTGCGTTTCTGTGTTGAATTAATTTAATGAAATTCTGTTGGGCATGAGAAAGTAATTAATATTTAACTGTTGGTTACTTAAATAGTACTAACTGACTAATACAGTATATATGTATGTATATACAGTAGAATCCCGATAATTCAAAATGGTAAGAGGATCAGCTATTCTCGTTTCAAATTATAGAGAATTATTAAAAACATTTTTCGTTCAAAGGAATAGATTTTTTTTTCGATTTATAGCGATTTTCGATTTACAAATTATTGAGACTCGAATACACATATATGTATGTGAATATTTGGAGATTTATATAAGAGACTAAAAGTGTTATATAAATATCCAAACATTCTTTCTAGCTCAGCACACTTAGCATTTATTTGGGGAATATGCTCTGATTAACTACTGTCTACAGTTTTCAGCCTTATTTCATTGACTTTCATTCGAAATTGACTTAAAAAAAAAAAAAAGAAAGAACCGACTTCATGAAGAAGGGACATTTAACTGGGATGAGTCAACAGTTTTCATTCAGTATTCCTACCGTCCCATGAGTCAAGTCAAGTCGAGTTGAGTCTCGTCGAATCGAGTCGTCCGCAGACTTTCAACAAGCAAAACAAATGTCGAAAGAAATTAATTCTAAAATGATTTTTGTTTTTTCCTCTTTCGATTTTCGTGGACTTAAATAGCTCTTTAGTGTTCCCCTTTGCCTGGCCAGCTCTTTGTGGCACTATCATAATCATTATTCTTGTTGCTATTTATCTTGGCTGTGCCCCGGGCGACCTCAGTTCCCATTCTCAATCATTATTTTGGCCAGCTCTATTGAAGTCTCTGAATTTTCATTGTTTGCCACAGGCTTTGTTCGATTCGAATTCAGTTTTTGTTTGATTTTTTTTTTTTTTTTTTTTTCATCTTTTTCGCATTCACTTTTCGCTTTATGTTGTCAACACAATTAAAGCAAATTGCCAATTGTTGTCCAACACCTTTGGCTGTGGCTCAAACAACAAACGAAACCAAAACAAACAACAAACAAATTTCGTCAAATCATAAATAGGAAACATAAATAAATTTGTTACAGTTTTTATTTTTTTTTTTTTTAGTGTTTTTATGATTATTTTTAGTGCGTGGCCCGCAGCTTTATTGAAAAAATGCAAATCTGGCAGCTATTTCGAAAGGGTCTAAATCGGAATTTATAGATCAGTGAACAAAGCTTTTAGTAGGCGTCGCACAGCACTCAATGTCTATTCCTCTAGGAAAATGTTCTAAATGACTTTCACACACACTCACACATACATATAAATTGACCGATTCTATTGAATCTACAGCACTTTCTAGGCATCTTTTAAATGTAGAAAATCATTGCGCTTGACGCAGGTATTCTACGCTTTGTAGTGAATCACGTTCGCATTTACCAAATCAAAATGGCTTTAATTAACAATTTATGCGCAGCCTGGTATTTAGTTATTATATACATAGATATATATATATATACATATGTGTGTGTGCATATGGTATCTACGCTAGCAACGTCAAGCCCTCAATTTGATGCCCCATCATCATCATCAGCATCAGCATCATCATCCGCTCAGTCTTCACATCGATTCTTAGCTCTATAATCGCCGGCTACTGTTGCCTGTTCCCTGCTCAGTTCCCTCCGCCTCTGGTCACGCCCCTGATCGGTGCCGTTGTCAACCTTGCCGCCTCTGAACATTCTGTCCAGTCATGCTTAATTATTATGATTATCAATGTTTTATGCTCTATAATTGCCGTTGGCTGCCGTGACTCGGGTCTTCTAGGGGCGCTGTCGGCCGGGTCCAGCCCCAAAAACTAGGCCGTCTGGCCGAGCCAAAGTGTTTAGGCTGTCAACTTGAGACTAAATTCGAACATTTCATATATATTACACTGCATTTGCTTTTAGTTACGTATGCTGCGAATATGCTTATGCAATCGCTCTTGGCAATTATATAGCTTAGTGGCCTGGCTAAAAGTCAGCCTAACGCCAGCCAGCAGCCACCAGCCAAGCTGCAGCCAAGCCGAGCACAGTGGCTGAGCCAGGTCGAACTGAATACACTCAGCAACAGCTTCAGCATTTGCTAAAATAACACTGTGCAGCAAATTCAACACAGACTTTTGCAGCTACTCTCAAGGCTGTTCTAGACACACTTTTTGCCTCATCAAAAATCATCAAAGTCGGAAGTTATGTTGACATTTAAACGTAGCCTCAACTGACAAAGCGTTAAAAATCGTATGAAAAATAAGCAGACAAAATATTTTTTTTACGCCTTGAACCAAATCCGTTTATTTGCAAACCTAGGAATTTTGTTTAATTAATAAAATTATATATATAATAAGATATGCGTATATATAAGAAATACAAAAAAAGTTTTTTTAATACTTCCATTTTTTTATAAAATAAATACAGAAATAGATATATATCAAGTTGACTAAAAATAAAAAATAAAAAAAATAAATATATATATGTATATATATATATATATATATATATATTTTTATTTTTTTTTTTATAATTAATTTTTATCATTTTTTTTTTCTTTTCTTAATTTATTTATGCAATGAAATATATTTTTCTAAAATGAAAATAAAAATAAAAATGTATTATATTATATATAATAAAAATATGTTATATATTTTAGAGTTTGTAATATATATCCATAAAAGAAGTTCATAAATGATATGATAAATTAAAATATTAAAATATTAACAAAAAAAAAAAAAAAAAAAAAAAAAAAAAAAAAAAAAAAAACCTTTAACATAACAGTCTTTTTAGTCTCTTATATAAATTATATTTATTAAATTAAAAAAAGAACTTATAAAGAACATTAAAACAGATTTTGTGTATTTTCATAGCTCATAAATAATATTTAATTTATTTTTGTACTTTACTGCTTTCTGCCTAGAATAATTTTTAAAAGCCTCAAAGCTTAAACTAAGCGCGCAATTTGTTCGACAATTTCGACACAAAGAACGCTATAATTTGTAGTCATTTTTTAAACACTGTTAAGAGTGATGTTTAATGATTTATATATTTATATGATTAACCAATATTAAACAAAAAAAAAAAAAAAAAAACTAATTGAATGTTGTCAGCCATCAATGGCATAAGCAAACAGAAATGTAAAATAGTATTAGCTACACAGTCGATCTGCCCTTCTGATTATGCCACATTTCTGATTGAATATCATTATATATAGATAACATAAATTACTTTGACCCTCAGCCTTGAGCTAGGTTTCTATACAAATGTTGATTTTTGAAGCTAATCTTCATAAGATTATTCTAAAAACTTCAAATCAGAAAAGGTTTTTGTATCAAAAAACTTGTTTTCCAAAACACCAAGTCGCAGACAAAGGAGGCTCAGCTGCGCATTTATTAAAAAAAAAACCTTTATTAAATAACAAACTTCGTTAGCCTAAAAAAAAAAAAAAAAAAAAAAAAAACTAGTTGAAAATAATAATTGCATTGAATTTTAATTACTTATATATGTGTAGATATATGCTTAAAAATATTTTTATGAAGGATTTTTTATATACAAAATTACCTTGAAATGGGCTCAAAAATTATTTATTAATTAAAAAAAAAAAAATAGCTAAAACTTTTAATATATAAAAATAGGCAATTGTCGCCAAATGAGTTCAGAATTATATATAAATTTTTAACATTTTTTTAAATATTAAAAAATCAATTTTGAATAATATTTGACTTTCAAGTAAAATATAAACCAAAATCCAAAGAAAAACCATAATAATATTGTGATTTTAACTGATGATGATAATAATAATAATAATCATAATAATACCGCAACTGTCTATATCTACCCCCACATTCTTGGCATATTTATTTTCAATTTGTAACCACTGTGCGCACTGCCGCATTCAACTGGCAGACGCATCGCAATGCAGGCTAGTCAGCCAGACAGACAGACAGACAGTCAGACAGTTAGTCGGTCTGTTGGTTGTTTAGTCGGCTCAAAGCTAGGCTGGGCTCGACTAGTGTAGTGTTGCTCTGTTAGCATGTCCAAGCGTCCATTCAGGTGTCCGGGCAGGCGTGCATTTAAATTTATTATGTAAGCCACAGAGTCTATGCCACAAGCAAGAGCAAAGCACAGCCACAGCCCCAACTAGCCGAGTCACAGCCTCCCAGTCGCCCAGTCGCCCAGTTGGCCAGTTGGCCAGTCCCCCAGTTGGCTAGTCGACCAGCTCGCCCAGCTCGCCTGGCTCGCCTCTCATCCAACGCCACCGACGCTGTCGCAGCGTTTGTTGCTGCAATCTTTAAAAATCTCGCGTACTCATCAACAACATTTCAAAGTGAACGTACATCAAAGTGGATGCCAGAGAGGCAACATCAAGCGCTGCCTGAACATGAAGGTGTATCATACAAAATCGCAAAAACTATCTAAACAGGAAACCCTGCAACAACAACAACAGCAACAGCAGCAACAGCAACATATGCTAGTGGAGGAGGCGGCGACAGCGGCGACGGCAGCAACATTGAGAAAATTAAAACAAAACGTTGTCGTCTATGGCTATGCTCTAAGCTACCTCCGCCTGCCTGATCCTGTCCTCTGCTTAAGTAGATGTTGCTGCTGTGCTTTTTTTATGTTGCTGCTGCTGCTGCTGCTACTGTGTTGCTGGCTGTGTCGACTACTGTATGCTGTTTTGTTGCCTTAACACTTTGCACAAATATTATTGCTGCTGCTGCTGTGGCTGATGTTGCCTTTGGGCCACAGCAGCAGCAACAACAAAAACAACGACAACATTTTTGATGGATTGCAGGTCTGTCGTGAGCAACTCAAACGTCTGCAACGACTGTGAAATGGCAGCTACTTTTTTGTTATACTTTTTTTTTTTTTTTTGGAGGAGGGGGCACCTTTTGGGGCGTGTTTCATGTGGCAACAAGACACAAAAATTTGATCTCTTTGCACGTTTTGAAGGTCAGTCGAAACGTTAGGAAACTAAACAGGTAGACAGCGCCTCAGCTGAAACTCGCTCATTAACGTCTGTAGGCTGTTTTTCAGTTTTTTTTTATAGACCCCCACACTCATTTGAGTGCGCGCACTTTATGTAAGACTGCCAAGAAAAATCATAATCCGAAATTGTTGAAGCGCACACAGTGCCAGAGTTTTGTTTACGTTGCTGCGGCCGAATCTGGTAATAAATGTGGAAAATCTGAAATTGTTTGGGCGCGCCAGACGAGCGAGCTGATAATAAAGCTGCGATGCGTGCTGTTGACATTGGGCAGTGCCTCAAATGGTGGCACACTTTTCAAAATAAAATAATCAAATGTTAAAAAAAAAATCGAAAGACTTAGGCAACGAACTTGATCATAAAAATTCGTTGCATGTTTGACTAGAGAAAATCATTTAGTCACGCATCCGACTGTTTAAACACAACAATGCAGCTGCATTTGTTCATTAGCATCGATATGAGAAATGAGCCTAATCACAATTATAATACAAATAAAGAATCATTTCAGACGTAAAATAATACGAGTATATAGTAGGTAAAAACTTTTGACAACCGTTTCTTAAACTCAGTCACATATTCAGTACTTTCTACTAAACAAGTAACACATAGTATATTATTAAATAAAATAAGTTAGAGTTGTCTTAGTGTGACAGTTGCAGCTAACAGACTTGTTTACTGAGATATATAATTTATTAAAAAAGAGAGCGTTATAAATAGATTCTGCATGGGGAGCAGCAGGTGCAATAGCTGCTTAGAAGGAACAATCTACGGCAACAGCGCTTGCAAATAATCACAATAATTTTCAACTCAAATGAAGCAACGAATTGTGTTGCAAACTGAAAAACGAAAATGTGGCACAAATGGAAAGAAGAAACAAACTCAACTGACATTGCAATTTCTGAGAGATGGAAAAAGTGTGCTAAGACAAACGGAAGTTAATCCACAGATATAAAGATTCGTAGATATATAAATATTTATGTATGTATTTATGTATCTATAATAAAGAAAAAACTTTAGAAAAACTCTAGAAGTGGTATTGCATAGAGCAGACTGATATGAAGAGTGGTTCGCATATTATATTATATTTTATTATATTGTATATATAATTGTATATCAAAATCTTCTGTTAGACTATGCTTCTATTGATATATCTTATATAAGTATGCACTAGAATCAATAACTTGCTCTCATGACTATGTAAATCAGTTTATGCACAACTTTCCTGAAGATATCCTCGCATCCTGCTTAGTATTCCTCGCATAGTCTGACAGACTTTCCACTCTCACTGTCATTATATGCATATGCCTTTCTTTTTTGTTGGCTCTGAATTAATCAGAATTGGCATTGGCGTCGTTTCATGTCGTGTGCACCAGCTGCCCAGCGGGTCAAGTGATTGACATGCCATGTGAGGAAGAGAACAGAGCAGCAACGGAGAGAGAGAGAGGGAGAGAGAGGGAGAGAAAACGGAGTCACATTATAAAGCCATAAAAATAACACCTCTAGCGTGCAGACAACAGCAACAACAACAGGAACAGAAAGGAGCAACAACAAGAGCCAGAGCAAGCCAAGAGCAACAGCAATATGTCGCATCCACACACTATACAAGCCCTCAAACGTTTTGGGGCCACACACGCAGCGAGTGATCTTGGCAAAGGGTACAAAAAGCAAACTAATTACATGCCAAGTAATTTGAATACTCAGTGGAGAAAAAAGTGGCAGTGCAATGAGCACTCGCACAGCAGATGCAGCGCAACATCAACAACGCCAACAGCAGGAGGAGCAGCAGCAGCACGACAGCAACACGTAATGCAGCACAGTAAGAGCAAAAAGTGGTGCAAGTAAACAGCATGAGGCCAATGGACTCAGCTGCCTCAACTGCATCAGCAACGGCAACGGCAACTGCGGCCCGGTGGGCGCAACGCTCTGTAAATGGCAGCTTGTTGGTTAGAGCAGAGACTTGGACCAATGCTTGACCCATGAAAAACATCTGCTGCAAACCGGCAAAAGATAAAGCAACGGCTGCTGCGGCTGCTGCTGCTGTTGATGTTGCTGTTGCAATTGATATGACAGGAAGTTTGTATCGCCCGTTGTTGCCGACTTTGATATGTAAATTGTTCCAAATCAATGCTAATTTCTTGACGTCCAGGCATGTAGTAATTAAAATTGCTGAAAGAAAATATATGCATGCATAAATATAATGAAAATAAATAAATAAACAATGCCACACACATTAGTATGCAACTCTTACTCGCCGGCCCATAATCAGCACTAGCAGCAGCAGCAAGAAAAGAAAGGCCTCAGCGGGCAAAAACGTTCAGCGCTCAACAAAACAATTTACCAAGTTTGGCCTAAACGGTCAAAGCAGCCCCGGCCAGCCAACTTGTCGGTGACAGTGCCAACGGCAGCAACCAGTGAACAGCAACAGCAACTGTTACGGCAGCAACATCCTCATAGCGTGCATAGCAACACGTGCGTTTGCCTTTTACAATATACAACAGCAACAACAAAAATAAAAGGCCAAACAACTTTGGCGTTTTTCGCGCGAAATTTACTAACGGCAACAACAACTGCACAACAGCAATAACTGCAGTAGTAGAATCACCAACAACAGCAACAATAACAACAGCAACTACAAAACGCGCGTGCTCAACATTTGCCACAAATGGAGTTATCAACCAAATGGGTCTTCATCGATAAAAATTGATGAAGCGCTTCTTCAGCTGCGTAGAACTCGAGGCAACTTTGGGATGACGATGGCAATGGCCATGGCGACGATGGCGTTGGCCTGGGCCAGCAATTTTCCAAGGAAATTGCTTTCGCCTCGAGTGCCAAACGAACGAGCAATGAACGCAGAATGACGCACGTGTGTATGTTGTTGTTGTTGTTACTGTTATTGTTGTTGTTGTTGTTGTTTTTGTTGTTGTTATGGCTGAGTGCGTCGTCTTTCTTGACTTTGACTATGTTGACTTATTTTGCTTGTTAGCTTGATTTGTGTTTGTGATGGACAAATGTTGGCAAATAAAACGACATCGATAACAGTATTAATCGATAAGACGCATCTAATATGCGAAATGCCAATAAGGAAATCAAGCAAATAAATATTCGGAATGAGTTCAACTGTAATTGGCGTAGTTCCTCTGTTGATGTCGATAACTGTTTATTATTATTATTATTATTTTTTTTTTTTTTTTAATTTAATATATCACATTTTCATCCAAATGACACTCAGATATACTTTGCGTGCAACTTCTTATAATGCAAGGCATCGCCCAGTGGCACCAATTAGTAAACAACACCAGCATTGACAGCAGACTGACAAGCTTCTAAGTTGTTCGTTCTTCAGTTCCAGTTGGCTCATGTGAACATTTCAAATAGCTGACAGCAGCAGCAGCAGCAGCAACAGCTGGCACTGGCAAAAAGTGAAAAGTGCCATCTTTCGAAATGGCCTGAGAGACGTCGCGCCCCCTAAGCCCCTCGATAAAACTGTGTTGAAATCAGCATCGAGTCTTTAATTGTTCGTATTTATGATTGCAGTATTGCAGAACGCTGTTCTGTTATTGTTGATTATATTTCATTGCAACTATTGTTCAATTGTGGTCTGACACACAAAACCATTGAGTAGTCAAAGTGAGCGCAGCAACAACACCAACAGCAGCAACATTCAATAATGTTCTTTGTTTGGGCTTAGGCTTAGATTTGTAAAACTAATTTTCCACATTATTCAATGCATGTTCCATGAGCCACAGTATAAATATTTTAAGTATTTATTTATTAAATTAGGTAATATAATTTTTCAATAATTAATTATGTAAAAGGTAAAAAAAAATAGATATATATATTTTTGTATTATTTTATATAGAAATAAAGTCCAATTTATAAAAATAATAGTTTGAAAAAATGGAAATATTGTATATACTATATATATTTTTATATTATTTTATTTATTTACTTTTTTTCCATTTCACAAAACAGTTGAGCGCAAATTGAAATAGACATTTAACACCTGATTGCTAGCAAAATTGATTTATGCGCAGCTCTTGCCCATCTTTCGTCCACCTATCTTGACTTGGCCATAAATATGGACAGAGCCGCATTGTCAGCTGGTATCAAAGATCAGTGATTACTCAGGCCGAAACTTAACTGATGTGCATGTAATTGTGGCTCCAGAGGTTAGTGATTACCAGGGGGAGAGGCAGAGGCACAGGCAGAGGCAGAGGCAGGCGAGGAGGGAGGGTGGTAGAGTGGAAGATGCCTTAACATTAGCTAATGACAAGTCATGAAACTATGGCAGTTACATTTAGAAGCTGAAGTAGGAATGGAGCTAGGCTGGCTGCTGTTGTTGCTGTTGAGCGTTAGCTACAGTTGGAGTTGTTGTTGGTGTTGCTGTTGCTGTTGGTGTTGGTGTTGGTGTTGGAGGTGAACAACCCCAAGACTGTGAAGCAGCACTAACTTGAAATGAAACTGTCATTTCAGAGCGTGTTGCAGTTGCGCAGTCAGAACAAGTTCATGGCATAATTGCCACAAGCGGCAACAGCAACAGCTTGTGTGTAATTGTCGTTGCGGATCAGGCGCTACACCTGATTAAGAGTGAAGCAGCAACAGCAACAACAACAACAACAGCAACAGTATCAACAGCATTGTCTCCTGGCCTCATCTGTTGTTTGGTATTAAGTTACGCCTGCTGAGGATATGGCATCCTTGAAGCAAACAACATGTGTTTGGCATAGCAGCAACAACAGCAACAACAGCAGCAACAGCAGTGAAAGTATAAACTTACCGGCAACAACTGCTGCTGTTGCTCACTTTATGCAACATTCATGCAACGTGTTGTAGGTGTTCTTCGAGCAGCCATTCAATTTATAATTGTCAATGCGAATCGAGACAGTTGCTCGACTTGATCTGGTTTTTTATGTCGAGAATCAAATCGCTGCTGCCGGCAGCTGCTGCTACACACCAATTTCTAAATTGTTGTATGCAATTAAAAAAATTACATGTACGTGCTGCCGCAGCGGCAACATCAGCAACAGTAGCAGCAACAGCAGCAGCAGCAGCAGCAACAGCAGCAGCAGCAGCAAACTGCACTTGCTCAATGATAGCATTGATTTTCATTTTTATTCAGCCTCCTCATAGGAGAGCATGTGTGTGTGTGTGTGTGTGTGTGTATGTTCAGTTTAGTGTCGGCTACTCTACCATTTGCCATAGAAATGTCTCAAAATATTTTTGATCAGTTGCTGCACAGTGGTTAAGAATTAAAGAATTGCAGACAGATTTGAAAATAAAATAAAATAATTAAAGCACTTGCTTTTCTCTGTTTTATATATTATTATTATTAATATTTATATTTTTTAAGAGTAAACCAAAATGATCTTAATAAAATATATATATATATATTTTTTTAATATCTTCTTTTATGCCTAGTTATAAGCCCACTGTAAATATTACATATAACTTTGGCCAAGGCAATCGTCGTTCGATAGCCCAGCAGGCAACTGGAAACTAGCTGGCAACTGTTGCTGCCGCAGCAATTGCTGTTGCTTCTACTGTTGCTGCTGCTGCTGTTGTTGTCGCTGCTATTTTGATAAAGCGCGTAATCGTTAAAACGCTAATGATACGATTTTTGCCGCAATGCAATGATTAAATGTTGCAAAAACGCTGCAGGCTGGACTCGCTTTGCTTTTGTGCCGATTGCCAGGCAGCGCATCTGGTTAATTAGCGTAGAAAAGGGCGCAGCCAAAGAGATGCATCAACAACATATGCTCGAGCAGGTTTAACAAACTGTCATTGGCAGCAGCAACAGCAGCAGCAACAGCAACAGCAGCAGCAACAGCAACAACTAAAAATAGTTGCACGTGTGCATTTTTGACTATTAGACGTAATAGCTGAATGCATCATAATTTACCTTGACATTTAGACCAATGTCTGCGCATGCCAAAGTTAATTGCCAGCTGCAGCAGCAACAGCAACCGCAACAACAACAACAACAGCAACAACTATGCAAATGCTTTTGCTTACACGCCTGCATTTTGATTAGGTTAACTATTTATAGAACGCGCTGCGATGCGCGTTGCCTGGCATTCCTGTCAACAACATGCACAACACAACAGCAATCAGCAACAACTGCAGCAACAACAGCAACAGCAACCTGCTCAATGACTCATGCGTCGTATAGCAACATAATTATATTGATATGCCTAATTAGCGACTGCGAAAGGAATGCCTAAATATCGCCAGCTCTCTCATATGTGGACTGGGCAAACAGGTGGCAGCATTTCGCAGTGTGCCGCTGAAGGTCAGCAGCTTTTCAAGCGGCAGCGACGGCGGCAACAACAAATGCAACGCCAATATCTAGTTCCAATTGCCGGCAACAACAGCAACAGCAGCAGCAGCGATTTCTTTATGTGTCTGCTGTTGCTGCTGCTGCAATTAGAATTCATTTTGGTAGCCGAAAACGGCAAAGCAAAAAAGAAGCCAAAAAAAGCTATTTTTGTTTGTACACAGAATTCGCCGACAACAACAACAACAACAACAGCAACAGCAATATGTTGCTGCTGCAGCAACATTTGTCGTTGTGGGCGCTCAACGAAAATGAAAACTGAACTGAAATTGCTGGGCAAATGTTTTGTTTTTGTTTTCTTTGGTTTTCAATTTGGTTTATTTAGTTTATGTTTCGCTTCATATTCGAACTGGTCTGCAAGGCTGCGGCTGCGGCTGCGACTTCGGCTGAGGCTTCGACTGCGGCTACTTAGGCGGCGCATGCTTATGGCCAACTTGGCAACCTTTAAAAGAATGCGGACTTGCCAGAAGTACACACATACACACACACACGCACACATACTCTTAGGTAGATGTAGGCGCATAGGCACATACCTAAAGAAGAGAAAAGGAGGCAGAAAAAAAAATAACTCAAAAGTTTGTGGCAACAAAAGGCAAACTCGGCTGGATGCCTTTTAATGTGGCTGTTGTTGTTGTTGTTGTTGTTGTTGCTGTTGTGTTGCTGTTGTGTTGCATGGTAGTCTCGTTGGTGGAACGAAAAGTTTATGGCTTATATGGATTACAAAATAAAAAGGGAAATAGTTCATAAACCGTTATAGAGCACGGTCATAAAATCTAAGAATATTATGAACTGTGAAACTGGGCTTTAACTCGAAATGCATTTACTATTTGGAATCATAAGACTCTTAATAGCCCAAATATTTGTTAGATCTGAACTTGACTTGAAAATAATACAAGAATTGAATAGAGTACAATTGTATGATATAGGGTGTTATATAGAACAGACTACCTAATCTAATCGTTGGAAATATCTGCCTGCAACAAATTCATATAAAGTGAAATCAGTTTTTGACCATAGAACATTTAATACAATCTATTAAATCTATTTTTCGTTTATGATATATTTGTTTTTCTTTTTTGTATTCATTTCTCTCTTTAAAGAATTTCACAATGCCTTAGATAAATAATTCTTTTACAAACTGCTCTTTCAGTCTCTCTCTCTCTCTCTCTCTCTCTCTCTCTCTCTCTCGCTCTTTCTCTATCTGTCTCAGTCTCTACTGTTATTTGTGGACTTTCCAGTCGTTAACTTTAATGACTACCCATGGAACAAATCCAATGCAGCAATTGTTGTCTGTCTGATATTTGAGTGTATGTGTGTGCGTGTGTGTGAGTGTGAGTGTGGTGCAGAGTGCTTAGTGGCATGGGTATCGGGGCACAACTTATACTACATGCCACAGCTGCAGCGGCAGCCACGGCTTGTTTACAGGAATTTTACAACTATGCAGCCGGCTCTGATTTGTTGCCAGGAGCAAAAGCCACGAGACGCGATTTGAGAGAGATATGTGCAGAAAGAAGCAGTTAGTAAATTTAATAAACGTAAAACTATATATATAAATATATATATAAATAAATAAGAGTGGCCAGACTAACAAATACCCTAGTTGGGGAAATAATCGAAGGCTGCATGCAAAACTATTTGTCTCTGGAAAGTAAGAGAGTTCCTTGGTCTGGAATGTTCGACTAGCTGCTACCAAAATATCGAGCAAACGGACAGACCTAAGCTTTATACCCTAATTACCCATTTTTAGTGGAGCATAGGGTATTAGGAAATGCGCTCTTTTCATTGTATTTTCAAGCAGACAAATTAAAAATATATATATGTATATATATATATATATATAAGTGTAAAAGATGAAAAGTCGCAGCATAAAAACCAGAGCCAGATAGAGTCACGGGCATCATTATAAGTCCTATGCGACTCAGATGCAGCTTAAAGAAATAGTTTAGCAGTCGCAGAATCAGAGTCACGTTTTTGTTGTTGTTGTTGCTCCAGTCACTTGCCCAGCCCGTCGTGCGGTACGGTAATGAGCCGAGAGTTCTTGGAACTGCGCCAACGCCGCGTCCTTGAAACAGGTTTCGCCCATAAACAAGACGGGCAGCGGGCAACAGACGGAGATTATGACTGTGACTGTGAC
The DNA here is from genome assembly GCF_054131065.1 of Drosophila arizonae. Taxonomy (NCBI): domain Eukaryota; kingdom Metazoa; phylum Arthropoda; class Insecta; order Diptera; family Drosophilidae; genus Drosophila; species Drosophila arizonae. Next base: position 15,379,165 of record NC_142925.1, on the reverse strand, counting down.
TGTGTCTTCGAAAGTGGTTCTAAGCAGGTCGCATCTGAAAATGATATAAAAATTTTTACTATTACTCTATTAATTAAAAGTTGGCGAAAATATATGGCACTGATTCTCAGAGGCCATTTAAATTCACATTAGCTGCACATATTGTCTGGACTCTGCAATGAGATAGACACAGGTCTGCCTGGGCAACGCTTAAAAGCTTCCATAAAAATCAAGCAGGCTCGGCCAGGCACAGAGCGCCTGATAAAATTAGCAAAATTATTGCCACACAGTAGCTCGGACCCAGGCTCAGGCCAAGGCAGACGGCAGACGGTAGGCGGGTCAAAGCGCCATGGGACGTCATTCGATTTGACTAAGTGGTTTTGCACAGTGGGCTAGGCGATATAATAACCACAGTGAAACTTTATTTTTTTTTTAGTCACAATTGAATATTTAACTGACAAGCAACGAGTGCAACTGTCAAAAAAGAATCACGATAACGAATTAGACATCGATAGCCAGCGACTTTCAATGCCTATCGCCAATCTTATCAATGTTTTACTCATTTTGCCACTGTGCAAAAAAGGCATGTTTTTTTTTAAGATAAGAGTTGATGTTGTTTTGCGAAAAATGATTGTGTTAAATAATGTTCTTAATATTGATGTTCTTAGTTCATTGCAATTTTGAGCGCCAAAAGTAAGATAACGTCCATAGTGCAACATAATCGTAACTAAGTAAATGCATTCATAGATGCACACGCAACTGCCACATCAATTAGGTGCGCAGCAAACGCGCCTCGCCCACTTTGACTTGGCCATCTGCCTAGGCTGACTCGACTTGCAAGCGAGTGGCTCGCTTGATTGGTCGTTTGGTTAGCATTAAGTCTCAAATTAGCATTCACTACTTTCAAGTACGTTTGCCCACATTCAAAAGTAAAAGGCAGTTGTGTAAATTATCGATAAATAAACAATAGCCCCACATAACATACAATGTTAAGTGTGCGTGTTGACATCTGTTAATGCTCATATTACCTACTACTGTTAACTCCAGTTAACTCGCATATGCCTGGTTCATTGCCCGTCCACCCACATGTCGCAATGACAGCCGTTAGACGACCTTCATTCAAACGCCTTTCCTTGGCCCGCGAGTGCCGAGCAGCTGAAGTGAAGTGCAAATATTTGTTGCACGCCAACAAAAACATAAATGTTATGAAAGTGTTTGAAATACGAAAAATATCAACAAATGAAAATAATGTGTGCTGACATGTGTTTATTAATAATATGGTCTGATAACCGCCGACTATTGAACTGTTGAATTCACCTTTTATCATTTTTCACTGTTCCTGGATTACTCACAATAAGTGATAAGAGCGTCTCGTGCAATCTGCAGCACAGCTGCAATCAGTAATATATATATACATATTTACATATGTAAATATAGCAAACAGTTTGCTTTAATGTTATTTTTGTAGGGTGTTTATTGGTTTTTCTTTTAATAGATTTTTGACGGCTGACATAATGTACATATGTATAGTATCCGAGTCTTCAGGTATATTAATCTCCGACAGCGGCAATTTTTGGTTAGTACAACTTGAAAAATCACATGGAACAGGTATATTAGAGCTCAAAGATAAATTGTAATTCACATTTGCTCTAGTGTGTGGGTGTGTGTGCTCTAGTGTCAAGTGTATATAACGTATGTATTTGAAGTGATCAGCTGTTTATGTTTTGATTTATGGAAGATCAAATTATGAAATATCTATATACCAACAGCTCACTCTGGTTTTAAATATTTGAAGTTTCGTGTCGATATTAAACGCCTTCATTGAACTTGAAAAAACTATCGATTATTTTGCAAATTGAACCAGAGCTGCAAGTGCAATACAGTAACGTGCATGAGCTGTAAAACTCTTATACTTGTACTTATACTTATGCAGAAAGACGAAGAAACTGACGAATCGGCAGACAGACAGAGCCGCATCGACAATATGACCTCTTTCTGCCCCTTAATTACACTGAACTTCAATTTGTCATGGGCTCTAAGCACAATTCAATAAATATGTAACGTGTTAAATTTAGCTTTTGTTTAGTTTGTTTGTAATTTCCCAATTAATCATGCCGAGTTATCAATTGCTCAATGGAGTGCAATCGACTGACATTGATAATCTTGCATTAGCTGTATTTCATTAAAACTGGCCCATTAAATACTTTAACCCAAATGGAAAATAGTGAACAAAGCTAAAGAGCAGTTAAAATATTTTGAATGCAAGCTTCAACAACAACCGAAGAGCATTAACACTTTAGATTCACCTACAAAATTCAGCGCAGAAAATTTCGACGGCTCGCAGATTTGTAAATTATGTTAATTATACGCTCCGCTGGGCGAAAAGTGAAAAACTGAAGTGTAAAATGGAAATGGAAATATTCGAAATTGGGTTTTTAGGCCTTAACTAATTTATCTGGACTCGATTGCCAACTAACTAATGCGGCACTCCTATAATTACAGCAAACTGTGACACCAGCAACATCGACAGCAGCAGAGAGCAACAATTCGTAGTATGCGGCTCTTTAAAGCGCGCAAATCAACGGACACTTACAGCACTTTAAGCGCCGCTCAACAGCACCAACAGCAACAGCAGACGAGCAACACCAGCAGCAGCAAGCAATATAACAGCAGCAACAGCAACAGCAATCGGGCAACAATATGCAGCAACAGATTCAGCAAGAGCATTGCCAGCAGCACAGCAATATCCTCATCGTTGCCTGATCTGCACGATAAGTCGCCCGTCATGATACTCAGTTGCACAACGCTAACAAGCAATGGTGCTGCTGCCACGGCGACAGTGACAGCAGCAGCGGCAACAACAGTTGCTGCCGCAACAGCAACAGCAACTACGAATGGCAGCAATAATGCGCAGCCTCTACGCACGGCCACGCCCACATGTTTGTTAAGTGGACGCCAGACGCCATCCGGGCTATCAATGCTCTCCTTGCAGGAGTCGAATACACTGCACAGGCAGCAGCAACATCAACAGCAGCAACAGCAACAGCAGCAACCAACAATTTTTGTGCCCAATAAATTGAGCAACAATGCCAGCGCAGCTAACTTTCTGCTCAGCTACTCAAGCAACAGCAACATTAACAGCATCCAGCAACAGCAGCAACAACATCAACAGCAGCAGCAGCAGCACCAACAACAGCAGCAACACTATCAGCAATATGTGGCACAGCGTCTGCATCCTGCAGCCTCCAACGGCTGCCTATATGACAAGTCGAACCTAAATGGTTCATCTGGCTGCAATTCGAATAGCAACAGCATCAACATCTCTCTGACCGCCAATGGTAAGTGAAACAGAAACGAAGAGCTACATTTTTATATATGCCATGCTATATTAGAAGTGCCATTTCACAGATGATATCTGACTAGCAGCTGACACAATCCTAGCTACACCCCATAAAACCTCTGCAGAAGGCTTGGCAGTCCGCTGCAATCGTTGAGCTGCCAATGGCAATCCTTTTCCACATCCTTTGCTTCAGCCCCAGCAACTTCTTTATAATAGCCCGATCCCAGGCGACTGCAATAGTTGCTGGAATTGCTGTTGGGCTCACGCTGCATTAGGTAGACTCCGGACTCCAACTGCTGCAACATATTGAAGTACCAAACGTCTTGGGCGTCGCATAGATTCTCCAGGCGCAGCCAGCCATGTGACGATGGCTCCGTCCCCAACGCCAGCTGCCACATGCAGCAACGGCTACTGGCGCCCAGCTGCAGTGCCCCAGCTGTCATTAGATACATCAGATCCCTGTCGTGCGCCAAGCAGAGCCAACGACTACGCACCAGGATCTGCAATGCTTTTGGCAAGCTCTGCAACATATTCTGCAATTGGCTGCTATTCCACTCCGGGTCCGTTTGCAGTCGACGCAAGTTCAACGCGAAATCCAGCAGCAACATGTTGTCGTTGTCAAAGCGATGGCTGCGTCGCAGCTGCCAATAGAGACTGAGCCATAGGCGACGCTTCAATGGGCTATGAATGCCGCTATTGTTGCTCAGCAGCTGCTGCAGTTCCTCCAGCTCCAGTTGCGATTTCTCCAAGAAGTTGAAATTCCCGGCAAAACGTTGCTGCTCCTCCTCGCTGAGGTGCCGACACCTGTCATCGAATTGGTCATTCGAGACTTTTAGCGGCTGCTTCAGCATTTCGGGCAAATTATAGCCCAAACTGTGTTGCCATTGCGTCCAGAATATGGCCCAGTAGAGCAGCCAGATTTTCAGACCGGATCGCCCAGCCATCTCCGGCAAACTGTTAGACACTCTCGCTTCGCTTTAAATTTATACATTACTTCGGTAATATTGCTTATCATTATATTTTTGATTCATACTTTCCGCTGATATCAGCCGAAAGTATATGATTAACTTCCTTATTCGATTAACGGGGGAATGCACTTTTCCTAAAAACCAACATATATGTATGTGTATATGTTTGAATGCTTAATAATGGTTTTACTTTTTATTTTTCAAGGACATATGCCCGACTACAAGCTGGTGACGGCCGTGCCAGTCGTTGTCCTGGATGATGAGCAGAAATTGGTAGCGACAGCTGCGGACACAAATAGCGATGCTGGCAGCAGCATAAGCACAGGCAGCGCCACCTCCTTGGCCAGCACCACGCGAAATGGTGAGTAACGCCCCCCACTGGACCCCGACCCGAACCCAAGACTAGAAGCAAACAAGCGACCGAAATAGACGACAAGCCCCAAAGCCTTAAATGCGCTGAAATTGATTTTTAAATGCTGCCACCCTAGTGGAATGGCATCTTTATCTATATTTATGATGCCTTTTATATGGACGCATGCCGACAGCTTACCGTGTCCCATCTCTAATAAATAACAGAGTCTCTTCCCCTTCCCGCTCGCTCTCTTTCACACTCTATTAGGGACTTATGTATATAAATAAGACTGCGATAGTAAGTGTCTAACTTTATATTGCTATTTAATTGGTGCTCCAACAAAAAAGCGTGTGAAAACAGCTGATATCTTAACAGTCGTATATCAATATAAATCAATTATATTTTTGAATTATACGGAAATTGTTAACTAAAGATAGCAAAGAAAAGAAAGCAAGGCAAAATAGGAACACACACGCGCACATACACATATAAATACGCACACATATCTACGTAGACAATACAGCAGTTCTTTACAGCTTACAAAACTCACCCTACATTCACGTATGCTAATTAGGTCATCTCGCTCTAACTTACGTAATGATTAGCATGCATATGTACATGTATGCGTAAGTATAAGAGCAGATTGCAGCCAATCAGACAGTTCCTTTAAAAATAACAAAGTCTTTGCGGAACTAGTTCAGTTATTTGCAGCCAGTTCAATGGGCATTCAACATACAATATACAATATAAAATCAATTTGACTCAGTTCGAGTTATTTGGTTCGCTGAATGAAAAGATTTCCGCATGTGTCAACGCATCATCAAGCACTCGCGATTGTCATCGATACTCGAAAGTGGGCATGGTGTGTGTTTATGTATAAAGGTATAAAGCACGCCCTGAAATACCGTATTGACCCGATTTCGGTCCGCACAGTGGACAATTCGGCCAAAAAGCGTGGCACAAACATAACTCAGACAGCAAACTTTAACCCCATTCACTTCAAACCCATTCTTTCGTATACTTTTTACACTCTGTAGACAGGCCCAGGCTCCACTGTACGTAATGCGATCCAAAGCGCACGGGGGCTGCCTCTGGGTAGGTCTGGGATGGTACTTTTATGGTCTGGACTGTGGTTTCGGTTAGGGGCCCTAAATCCCATAAGCGACCAAGTGTGACAAAGCGTGGCATTATGTGATCCATTTGACTGATGATTCGCAATGCAAGACTCCGTATGTGACATGCACTGAAACGTTGCGGTTTGTTTGCCATGAAGAGTGGATGATATAACTGATTGGATTTGCAGCCATACGGGAACAAACTGCGAAAGAATTAGGAAAATAAAAGACCCTTATGTTAGAGATTGTAAGGCATTAGTATAAAGGAGAAATACGCAATATAGAGTTCTTTAAATTCAGTAAATACTGGAACAAATATAGATATGGACTTCAGTTAGGCTTCTCTTCCCATTAACTGTGAGTAAAACAAATGCGCTTCGTGAAAAGTGCAGCTGTTAGATTCAAGCTACTGAACAAAATTACACTGGCCAACAAGTTTAATAACCATGTCATGGGAAATATACGATCAGAAGCATTTGCATAATGTGGTTGAGTCGTCGGGCCGAATCGAAAGCCGACTCAGAGCCAGAACGAGCCGGGCTTGGGATGAAGACAAGAGCAAGAGTGAAGCGAGGCAATAACAAATATTCAAAATGAGGCAAAAACGGCAACCAAAATGCACGCGGCATACAATAATATCTCACGTACGCGCTTCAATTCTTCGATCTAGATCGTCGCATAACGGAGAAGGCGCTGAATTTGAAAGGTGGAAGGGGCAAGGAGATGGAGAAGAAGAAGGGGGCAAGTAGAGAGGGGAATGCGAAGCGAATGCCTTCGACTGGAGCTGAGAGATCGATAATCGGGCAGCGAAATAAATCAAGTCGAGGTAGAAACATGTAATAAGCGATAATCCAGTATAAATGCGCATGCGTGCAATTCAGATGGAATAGTTTCGTTGGAGATGAAGATGAAGATGAAGATGAAGATGGAATTCAGCGCGGATTCGAAATTATAGCATTTAGGTGTTCTTTTTTTTTCTCCTTTGTTTTTTTTTTTTGCCGATTGTTGTCGACAGCTGGGCGAGAAGCGTTCTTGAGCTATGGCGCTTATTGATTTCTCATGCTGCCGTTGCTGTGGTTGCTTTGGAAATCTGAGATCGGGCCAATTATGGCCACAATTTAGGCCCTACAGAAAGCCATTTACAGCTATTGATGTGGCGTCTCTGACCTTGGGGCGCCAATAATTAGAATCAATTAAGATTGGCATTAGAATGACGCACAGCAGCTGGCAAAGCGGAGGCTGCGGCGTAATGAACTTACAGCTAAATTGCCTCTGACACGCAATCCAATGGCAAGTGGCATGGCAAATGGCCAACAACATGAATGCATTGTGACAACGACAGCTAGAGCTGAGCTTTGTTCGTAATTAAGTGGTTGAAAATGCCAGCACTAAGCGATAGGGGTTATCGAACTATACGTTTGTGTCTATCGAGCCATTGTTATTTTTGCTATCGCTCCGGTCGCATCCTTAAAATTGTTGAGGTGAGCAGCTATAAAAAATGCTGGTAAATTGTAAGAAAAAGTATAAATTCATGATTAACAAAATTATATACATATAAGTTATAGAGAGAATTGGCATACACAATAGAAGAAGCTGCCATCGGCAAATGCTCTCTATTTAGCCATTCTTTTATATTTTACAGCCATTTAATATATGTATATAAAAATGGCATGATTTTTGTGTGCATATCTATAATATTATAATAGTATATACATTCCTGATCAATATTAGCCACACACTCCATCCAGAACCTCTCCGCCCATCCGTCAGTTAGATCAGCATTCCAGGGTATCTACTAGTCGTGCACCACAGACGAATGCACTCCAACTTGTCTTTTTCCTCAATTCCCATTCCCCATTTCCCCAGCTCTTGATGCCAGGCTACAGAGAGTTGCAACAAAGCCGGCTTAGAGCTGGCGGGCACTTGACACCGTCTTAAAAGATAAGTGGGTGTAGAATTTGTGGCATGTGGCCGGCGGTCGTTTTTGATACAGTGATGAGTTGAGCTGAGTGTGTGCCGCGTGGCAGAGGCTGTCATATAATTGATGCCCGGACCATTTGCTATTATTGTTTAACACCCATCCTCCTCGATTCGCCAGCAACTCTGATTGGCAAACGGCTTCGCGTGTTGAAATTTTAATCAAATGCAAATGGACAGAGCCGTCGGCCGTCGAGCGTCGAGCGTCGAGCGTCGGCCGACAGAAGAGAACAGAATTGCGGAACAAAGTCGGTCAGGCCTGGGTGGAGCTGTTACTGACTACACACAGATAGGCTGCAGTTGTTTCAACTGTCAACCCGAATCGAGGCTGTGCGCGCCCACACATTTGGCCCGCAGCTGGGCTGAGGCTATTAAACATCTTTGGCACGAGTCAGAGTCGGAGGAAGAGGAAGAGGCCGGTGCAGATGCCATTGCCGATGCCAATGCCAATGTCGATGCCGATGCCGATGCAGAGTCCGAGCCATGAACTGAACGCTCCTTCGATGGGCACAAAGCGCACTTAATGTCATAGATGAAAATAGTTTTCCAAATTTTATTGAGTCCATAAGATGTTAGCGATGCTCGACGCGGAACAAGAGATTTGCTTCAGCTGTTTCTCATGATCACCTTTTATACTAATTGTTGGCGTAACTTCATATGCCTATCTGTCTCTCCCTCTCTTTCTATCTCTCTCTCTCTTCAGCTCTCCTTATCACTGCATTTGTTATAGAAATATGGGACAAACGCATAAATTTGTTTATAAACGAATCTTGCAATACAACTAGAAACTCCACCCATTAATGGTTTTTTAAGTGTTTGTCTATCGTTAAGCCAGATCGTTAAAAGTTACGACCATTTTACATATCCTAAAGGATTTTGATTGAGTTGCATGTAAAGCACGAAAAATCAAATGATTGAGAAATGTCATAGATAAACAGTAGAAGAAGACATTTATTAGCTTTATTAAAGCTCCAGGTAAAAGACAAAATATTATAATTTATTCCTCTCCTATGTATATACACAAAAAAGCTATCTGCAAAGCTTTTAATATAGTTCATATACAACTTTTACACAATCTGCTAAATTCCAAATTTGATCAAGCTATGTTGATTACCAAAAAAGAAACTCAGCTTAATTATCAGTTGATGTTACCAAAAATGATTTTATAATACTATATGACCATAAAATATTCTATATATATGTATGCATAAATAAACAAAAACAACTAAATTCGCTCTGGCCTCTTCCTTTATGTACAAGCATTTATACCAAGATAGGCCATCGATATCTTATACATTCGATGTCTCATACTTTATCTATATATAAACTCTTATGCTCCTGCGAATAAAAAAAAATTCTGAATGTATAAGTGAGCACAATGTCTTATACACAATTATATATGCTTTGTATATACAGCCTGAACTCTTATACCAATTAATTGCCTATACATCGAATACACAAACCCTTTTGAAAAGCATGACCTATAGTCTTATAAAAATATAAGAGGCAGTTCGATCACTATAAAGTAATACAAATGAATATAAATAGTATCCATTAAATATGAGCAAGAAAACTTTAAATATTATTTTATTAGGCAATATATTATGATAACGATTAATTTGTAAATTGCATTAATTGAATAATTTGTTGGTTAGCAGTTAAATAACAATTATGGACGAGCGTTCAACACAACCCATCGCCATCCTCCTCTTCAAGTTCTCTGGTACTGTTCGCTTCATTGGCGCCACCAGATTTCTTCTCCACTTCGAGACCCTTGGGCAATGGAATGTTCTTGGCTAGAATGGCATATTCCACGTCCATGTGTCGGATGAATGGCGATGCCAACATTTTAGCTGCCAGCTCGCCGTCCTCCTCGTCGAAGGCTTGCAGCAGAGTCTGCAGCGTGGAGACTTCTTCAGCCTCACAGCAAGTGCCCCATTCCTTGAAGGATTTTTCGGCCTCCACGGAGTCTCCCAATGCCAATTGCACTAAGACAAGCGCCACAACCAAACGGCCAATCTGCCCATATGATTCAGTTTGCTGATAGAATCCGATTTCTTTCTTAAGCGCCTTTGTCGCCTCTTCGTATCGCTGCAGCTTCACCAAGATTCTTGACACTTTCGAAGAGTATTCGGATGCCTGCCGTGTTGAGTCCTCAATCATAATGACCTCCACTGCATGCTGATAGAAACGCAAAGCCATCTCTGGATACTTTTGCTCTGTCAACTTGGCCGCTTTGTCCAAGGCGGAGGCGGCAGCTTCTGGTGAACCATGTTGTTGATACAAGCTACATGCCTTGTTGGCATATTCCTCAACATCTGTCAGTTTGTCCAGATCTTTGCAAATCAAAATTATCTGCTCGTATGATTTTGCAGCGTGGAACCAGGATTTGTTGTTTTTGTAGCACTCAATAGCCTTCAACAAACACTCCTTGCTTTTGTCGAACGATTTCGCAATGCGATACGCAGTTGCCGCTTTCGCGTACTCATCGGCAGCGCTGTCATAGTCAGGTACCCATTTCAGTAGCGATGTTTTTAAACTTTTTTCAGCTGCTTGCACTAATTGCTCAGCCTCAGCAATTTTTTTCGCAGCCACAGACATGTTTTTAGCTTGCGAAAAATCAATTGTTGTTTACGTATGCAGTGTGACTGTAGGCATAGTATCCGAAAAAAATGACAATAGATAAAAAATACTAAAACAAAACATATTGCCCATACAATATATCGATATATTTTAGCGATAGTTGAGCTTTTAAATCGCGCGCATGTGACACATTTAAACGTGAAACGAGTAACTTGAATGCTTTCATTTCTACTTGAATATTTTCATTTTTATTTTAAATAAATAGCGCAGAAAATGCAGCAAAAGGTGAAACTTGATGGTTACCACTACAATTTGCATGTGCAGTCTATCATTGAATTTGCGGTTACTGCAAGCTGCCACAATCAACACGTTCCCCAAGCCGACCTTTGTTGTGGTTTGCTCGGCTGCACACACATGTGTGTGTGTGTAAGCTGATGCCTTTCACAAGCACGTGACAGGCTATCAACCACAAAGGAAAAGCAGGCTTAAGGAACAGACAAGGTCCACGCTTGTTTCTCTCTCTCCCCATCTCTCTCTCACTCTATCTCTCCCTCTTTCTTAAGATGTATGCAGATTTGTGATTTGTGTGACTCTGGCGGCTGTCAGCGGCGGCAAATGCCCCAGAGGTGTTAAGATTTATTGAAGCATTGTAATTAATTTAGAAATCACTTTCTGATTGAGTTCTTCTCCTATGCCTTTTCCCTTTACAGTGTTCACCTGGGGCAAGCGCATGAGCCGCAAACTGGATTTGCTGAAGCGCAGTGAATCCCCCGCCGCCGCCCACAAATCGCACACAGATCTGCGCAGCTTGTTTCACTCGCCAACGCACAAGTCTAGCAATTCAAAGACATCAGCAACGCCTACTGGAGCTTATCAAAGCAGTACGCTTAAAAAGTGCAAGTCGGGACCAATTGAAACGATCAAGCAGCGTCATCAGCATCAACAGCAACAACAGCAACATCAGCAGCAACAGCAGCAACATTTCCAGGATTCGAGCACCCAGAGCCAGAGCGCACAATCAACGCCGACGCATCAGTATCAACATGGACCAGTGACACGCCCACAGAAGGCATTGAAGAATTTCTTTCATCGCATTGGATCCACAGGCATGCTGAATCATCGTTCGCACAATCTGCTGAAAGCTTCCGAAGCATCGCAGCAATCAACACCAACTAGCCAAACGCTCTATCGCAGCAGCTCCACCAGCCAATTGTCCAGCTGCTCCTACATCAAATGCGATGATCCCACCGAAGGCTTAAATCTGCAAAGCCAACAGCAGCAGCGACAACACTTACTGCAGCAGCAGCAACAGCGCGCGCCACGCATTTCCAATCTCAAGTCGAGCAGTTGCGACGATATTGCCAAGGTGAGCAGCTGCCTTATCACCAGCAATAGCAGCAGTAGCAATGGCAGCGACAGTGTGGGCGTAGGCGGATGTGGGCTGGCAAGCAATGGAGCTAACAGCAGCAGCAACGGCAGCAGCAGCAGCAGTCAGCAGGATGCCAGCCGTCGGAATGCCTTTCCCTATGCATTTTTGCGCTCACGACTTTCGGTGCTGCCCGAGGAAAATGGTGGCTCTGTGCTGTTGAAGCATCAGCAACAACAGCAGCAGCAGCAGCAGCAGCAACAACAGCAGCAACAGCAGCAACAACAACATCAACAATATCAACGGGATGCAGTTGCGGCTCATGGTGGATCGCCGTTGCCGCAGCGTCACTCGCCGGACCAACAGATGGCGAACGTGTCGCGCAATGATAGCATCACGTCCAAGGACTGGGAACCACTTTACCAAAGATTAAGTAGTTGTCTAAGTTCAAATGAGTCGGGCTATGATAGCGATGGTGGCGGCGGCCTCGCTGGTGCTCGTCTGTGCAATAATCTTAGCATCTCGGCCGGAGATACAGAATCTATTGCCTCGGGTACACTTAAGCGCAATTCGCTTATCTCGCTCAGCTCCTCGGAGGGCGTCGGCATGGGCATGGGCCTGGGCTCAGGCTCCTCTGTGCGCAACAGCATTTGTAGTGCACCCGTCTCCTTGGGCGGCTATAACTACGACTATGAAACGGAGACAATCCGACGCCGTTTCCGACAACTGAAGTTGGAGCGAAAATGCCAAGAGGATTACATTGGGCTTGTCCTGTCGCCAAAAATGGTTGTCACCAACAACAATGAACAGCAATATCGATATTTGATTGTTGAGCTGGAACCATACGGCATGGCGCAAAAGTAAGTATCGATTAAATAGCCGATAAAATATGAGGAAGTCAATAATGAAGCAGAGCCAGTGCTGCCTATTAGGCGGGTTAAAATATTATCCATACGCCTCATTTCCAATTTGTGTTTGTTTTTTAATATATTACGCAAACATTAATACTAATTTAAATTCAAATATATATACTACGCAACGTATTTGAAAACAAACTAATTAATCCCAAAAAAGAATCAAGAGTTTAACGTGCCCATCTCTTTCCTCCCATAGGGACGGACGCCTGCGCCTTGGCGACGAGATTGTCAATGTGAATGGCAAGCATTTGCGTGGAATCCAATCGTTTGGCGAGGTGCAGCGCCTGCTCAGCTGCTTTGTGGAGAATTGCATTGATCTGGTCATAGCACACGATGAGATAGCCACTGTAACTGATTTCTATACCAAAATACGCATTGATGGCATGAGTGCGCAGCGTCAGCGGCTCAGCTATGCCCAGCGGACAGACAGCCTGAGCAGCCTGCAGAGCCTGCAGCTGAATGTGGATCAGGAGCAGGAGCGGGTGCGGGCACAGGAGAAAACCGAACTCGATGAAGATCAGTGCGATGCACGTTCGCTGGCCAGCGTCAGTACGCTACCCACGCCCATGCCATTGATGCAGCATCGACGCAGCTCAACGCCCCGACACTCGCTGGATGTGAGTGCGTCGGAGTACGAGCTGTTGCGACGTAGAGCGCGCAGCTCCTCAGGTCAGCGTAGCTTGGCTCTAACACCAACACCGCTATTTAACCAACAACCAACCAATGACACCTCCTCCATATCAACAACCAATCTTAACACCAATAACAACGACTCGTACACACCAGTGTATACGAATCGGGCAGCCAGCGTCTGTGTGGCTTCCTCGCTGGCGGATGATGAGAAATGGCGGCTGCTGGCACGCAAGCGCTGCTCCGAAGGTGCTGCACTGTCCACCGACCCAGGCGCCGGCGTGGGCTCAGGCTCAGGCTCAGGCTCCAGCCAGCAGTTTGGTCAGCGTACGCACTATGCTCGCAATTCCATTAATTTAACCAATTCACATTATCGCTCGCTGAGATTTGCGCATTCGCGTCTCAGCTCATCGCGTCTCAGCTTATTCATGCAGACGCCATCAACAGCAGCGGGAGCTACAACCACTGACAGTCCAACAACTACAACAACTGATCTCACTAATAATACGCAACAACAGCCACAACAACCACAACAACCCCAACAACAACAGCAACAACACCATTCATTATATATCAAGCACTCGCCAAAAAACGTTTCACTGTTTGCGCCTAATCCATTTATACCACCCTCATCCTCATCGTCATCAACAGCAGCAGCAACAGCAGCTGTAAACAGCTCCTTGGCTCCACCAGCTGCTTCGCTAATGCATCATCGTCCATCGCTGCCAGTGGCGAAGCTAACGATACGCGATGAGGAAATGGCAGAAGTCATTCGCGCCTCAATGTGTGAGGGTGAGCTTAACACGAATAACACAATAAACAATTATCGAAGCATTCGACTTACTAAGCAATTGTTCTAATTTATATGTTGTTCAGGCAACGGACGCTGCACCCAAAAGACAATTACGTTCTTCAAAGGACCTGGTCTAAAATCTTTGGGCTTCAGCATTGTGGGCGGACGAGACTCACCCAAAGGCAATATGGGAATATTCGTTAAAACTGTCTTTCCCTCTGGCCAAGCTGCCGATGATGGCACTCTGCAAGCGGGTGAGTGGCGGAAGAAGTATTTCAATTTGTTCTCCGATGCTCAAACAGCTTCCATTACAGGCGATGAGATTGTGGAAATCAATGGACTCTCTGTGCAGGGCATGAGTCATGCTGAGACAATTGGACTATTCAAAAATGTGCGTGAGGGCACAATTGTGCTCAAGATCTTGAGAAGAAAGTAAGTACGAGCGGGGGCAGAGAATGAGAGAAAAGAGAAATTGAATACACATATTAACATCTCTTTCATTGCAGACTACAAAAAGCAAAGTCCATGGGCACATAAAAGAAGAATATAAATATATATATATATATACGAGTATATATACTTATACATTCATAAATCCAATCTTCATATCGACTGTATGTGTTATCATTTGTTAATACCTGAGCAGCAGGACATCATTTGTGTAACCCATCCATGAATGTATATAGACCAATTAAATGTAATATTAGTTACCCTGCCTTCATATATGTACCTTTAACTACATACATAGATAATATATGTATGTCACTAGATTTATATACAAATACCTATACAAAGCGATTTGTATGAAACAGCACACATTCAAACCTAATTTAATTGCAAGCTATACTTGAAGTAATTTAATGGAATATTAATTAAATTTTAAATTATATACATAATCTAAGCTAAGCATCCAAAATGTTGTACAATTTTTCGAAAATAAAAATGCCTACAATAAAATGCGTACCTATTGTACATTTGTGATATTTTTATTTAAATTATTTGCTTACCCAGCAAATCTAAGCACCACAACGAAATCACACCAAGCTGTAGTAAATTCATTAATACTCAGCAGTTTCACTTTTACTCGTCTCAGTCGTTGTGTCGCTTTTTACAAGCAGTCGTTGCTTTTTCACAAAATGGTCAATGCGATTCTCCAGGCTCTCTAAAAAACAGATTGGGTAAATGTAGATCAGATATATTATTAAACAAACAAATACTAACCACATCGTTTGCGCTGCAGCAATGGTTGATACTGGCGCGGCTTGGCCGCATCCTGCAGCAGCATGGCCTGTGCTTGAATCTGCGGTGTTTTGAAGTTCTGCTCAAGGAGTGCCTCCAATTGCACTAAGACATTGCGTATCATGGTGCACTTGACACTGAACTGCGTCCACTCACTCTGCACGTTCTCGATCAGCTTCTGTAGATTCTCCTCACTGTAAACCCAATTGGTTAGATCACTTTGGCTTTCGCTTTCGCTTTCCACAATCGCAATCTGCGACAAATTTGCAATTTCGTCATCCGCAGCTGGAGGGTTCGATTGACGCGTGCTGTGCGATCGAAATTCACAATGGAATAGATTCAGTGGTAGCCCAATAGCAGGCGTATACTGGGGCTTACAAGGATTGCTGCCCACATCGAGTAATTTAGTGATTATTGATGGCTGCTCGTGCTTTTGTCCAACTAGCAGCAGCACAGCCATGATGCATCGTATTTGATGCCATAGGAAAGCATTTGCTTTTATCTCCAGATAATACATAATATAGCCTGTTGAAGAAGTTCAAGTTAACTAAACTGTAACATATAGATTATATATATTCTTACCTGAGACATGCTCTAACTGGCTTTCTGTATTGCCACATGGCCTTATCTCTGCGTGCTGCAAATTACGCATGTAATTCGTAACGCCATTATGCACATCCATTTTACAAAAATTCCTAAAGTCTCCATGGCAGACGAGTAACTGACAGGCCTGCTGCATTGAGTCAATGTCCAGATCGCCCTTGGGAAAATAGTAGCGATAGGTGCGTGAAATACAATCAAATCGGGCGCTGTACTCGGGATTTCGCAACGGCATCCAGGATACGCATTGAATATTTTTGGGCAGCACCCGATTTAACAGACTGCAATAATCTATTTCAGTACTTAGCGACTCTGGCTCCATTTGAGTATCGGGTGAGTGCTTGCTACGCAAATTAATTGATATCACTTGGCAGAAGGCGCTCACTTCCTTGTCAGTGCGACCGCATCGATGGTAGTTGGAAGTAGCACGGGATTCGATGAGACAGGTGCGTTCCAAGGCACGAAACAAATATCCTTCTGCAAGAAATACTTAACCTATTAGTCGTTGATTTTATAGAAATCAAACAAACTTACCAATCGTATCAGCGGAGTCCTCCTGACAAGCAAACCCCTGATAATCCCAGCCAAAATACGTTATTTTCATCAAAACATGCCTCTGGTGCGCACTGAAATCAAATCGATATAAATAAGAACAATTAAATATAGAGAGCTTACTAACCTGGCCCAGTTAAACTTACGTTGTTTATCTTTGTTTTTAGGTACATCTTTGACGGTTTCTGAAACAACTTTATTTGGTAACTCATCTCCGTCAGCCCCGCGCAATACATCAGCATATTCAGAATTGTTTTTGTCCGCCTCGGACAGTTTCTTTTGTAAAAGATTTTTCAGCTGAAAATTGTACGCCTCCAGCTGCACAATTTTGTCAATCAATTCTGTTTTGCTTAACTGGGCCAACTCTTCGCGAGATTGGCCCTTCACACGTTTATTTATAATTATTTTCTTGTTCATTTCACATATAAACAAATGCAACACGTGCCGCTGCTCACTAGCTTTTTAAGATAGTGAGTATCGGAATTTATATCGAAAATACTCGATACATCGGGAAAAAGAATTGTATTTTTCGATTAAACGCTTTTTAGAGATATCTATCGATATGTTCCGATGGGGTAATACAATATCGAATGCGTTTAGCCTCACTACAGCAACTGCAATTATTTTTATGATTTTTACAAGAAATCTAAAATAACCACTCTTAATATGCTCGACGGATGGTACTGTCGGTCTTTGGCAAATCAAAAGACCACATCTACTAAGACAGAAAAGGAGCATCTTGAAAGTGATGAAGAAGCACATACAAAAGAATCAACAATGCGTGGGACAGCTGCCTCAGCAGCCGCAGGAGCAGCAACTGCAGCATCTAGTTCGACGTCGACTGGCACAGCAAATGAAAATATAGATTATAAAGAGCGCTATAGAAACTTAAAGCGAAAACTAAAGTTTCTCATCTATGTAAGTAGTAATAGGTGTTTGTAGACATATTCATTTAATTTCCGTATTTCTGTATTGACAGGAAAACGAATATTTTCAAGACTTGCTACACACAAATCAAAGACGTTTATTAAAAGTGTCGCGCGACCGATCGTTCTTGATCGATCGCCTCTTGATATATGAGAAGCCTGCCAAAGATTCTAGTGACAGTGATGTCACTGATAGCTCCAATTCAGATACGGAGCAACCGACTTCAACGGTTGCCCAGGCGCAACCGAACTTTGACCAATCGAAGGAGCCTGCAGCTATGCGACGCAAGCACAAGGAAAAGCCTGCTGTTAATGTGCTTGCTCCCACAGGTCAGCCACCTACCGTTGGCGGGGCAACTCGAGGACGTAGACGTAAAATTCTGACCGGCGGTCACGCTCAACAGCCACCAGCAAAGAAACTGCTGACGGCCACGGCAACTGTCTCGCCGTCTGTCCAACAGCATCAGCAGATAGCCACAAAGGACGGCTCTGGCAATCTGAGTACAGCAGAAATAGCGCGACAGCTGCAAGAACGTCGACCAACTCCCATTGAATTTATGAGTCCCGAATGCGCCTCCGCCACTGTGCCGGTTACGATGCTCAGCGATGAAAGCCCATCAAAAATGTACGGAAAATTATTTATGAAATGAGCTCTATTAAAATGTTCTTGTTTTACTTGCAGCTATCCCAACGAAAGCTTGCAGCATCTCATGGAGGACGACTCGCCGTCTCACGTCGCTGCCGAGGAATGTGTGCCCATGGTATACACAAACTAATGTATTATTATTAAAAAACATACAAATTGCAAATGAATAATTTGAAATTTTACTCCTTTGACTTGCTAATAAATGTAATTAAAGCTATGTTTTCTCCGCGAATCATCACTTGGGGTAGTTCACGCCGCAGCTGTACGTTCTTACGATTTAAGCTTTTCCCGTGAACTTCAGGCAATGTGATTCCCAATCGTCGAAGTCGATCGACGCATTCCTCTGTTGCATCTGCTGCTGTGCCACAAATGTCTTGCTTGCCAAATTTATATTTGCGACGCTGCCACACCTCAACAGCGTTCTTTAACAATATGTTCCACTGCTTGTCGAAGGCGACAAGATCACCCTCGATACGGCCACCAATGGCGTGCTCCTTTCGTAGGTAAACCCGCAGACGCGTTGTATCCTGCTTCTCCTCGCCGGGCAAATACTTTTGCAGACATGCCAAGGGGCCTTCCGCACTGGCCATATGCGTGAACAGATTCCGGTGATATTTTCCTTTCACCACTCCTTCCACGGGCATTTGATGCGGCTGGAAACGTCGTTCACTCAACGCATCCACATTCGAGGTTGAGTTAAAGGGATTTTTGTTGTTTGTTGCCTTCGGTTGCTCATTGTTTTTGGGTCGTTTATTCAACTGCCAGACGCCAACCTTTACAAGTGCACTTTCAAATGCGGCAAGATTTTGATATAGGACTTTTGGCGCCCTATTTGTAACCTTGAAGTCGGCTGTATATAGCGCACGCAGGGAATTGAATCGCTCACTGCCCACATCCAGCTCCTCTGCATTGTTACCATCCACTTCATTTTTTGTATCGGACATGTTTACTATCTTACTGTAAACAACAAAAATAAGAGTGATATTCCCTCTCTTATACTCCTATAGAAATTTGAATGCAATTATTCGATTATGATTTGAATGACCATCACGAAAAAGTATTATAATCGTTTGCATGTGTGTGTATAATGTATGTATGTATATAAGCATACTGGCTTGTATACAAACCAGTGTTGACAGCTTAGCCTATTTCAGGCTAGATTTATCCTTTTAAAAGTGGTGAAGCATATTAATAATAGACACATTGAAAATGAGTATGCGATGCAATAGGCCATATAATAATTATAAATATTAATATGTACATAAACTACTTATCACATTAACTTTTAGCAATATGAAACATACATATATATTCTTAAGAAGCGTAATAATGTAATCCGATTTTACTTTGCGTGAATGTTTGTCTATATTGTTCGTATGTTCGCTGTTCACAGAAGAGCGCTGCATAAGAAGAGCGAGGAGCGCAGAAGAAGATCATTTAAGTTCTCCATATGTATGCAGCAGGATTCATTTGGTATTTATATTTAGAGAAAGTTTATATTGGCAGAGAGTGTTCCCATTGGTCACTTTAAGCTCAGTTTCAACGACCCCTACCTAGAGTCAGGCTCAACATTTGAGTGCGTCGTAGTGGTTGAGTGAAAGTCGACCTACATAAAGGGCTGCAGCTGCAGCATTTCTTCAGTCACCCAGGTCTGGTGGTGGTCAGTCGTGCAGTGCAGCGAAGTGAAGTGTGATCCTTAAGCTAAGCTAAAGACTTAAAACAAATACTTAGAGGAAATACTTATGACTATACAGACAACAACAGCAAATCCATATCGTATATTAGAATAGCTGCTCTGCATTGAGAGGGTATCTCCTTATCGGGCACTCTCACCTCTTACTTTCAATCGTGCATATGCATGAAAACAATACCATATGTACGTAGAAACATACAAACTTAGAAAGCTCTAATTATCTTTGGTTTCTGTTGTTCCAGCTCTTCTTAGAGCTTTTGGAAACTTTCTCAATCTAGCGAGAAGCCAAATGTTTAGCAAATGCGTCTTTCAACTAATAACTATACGGACATAAAATGAATCAAAATATATCATGTAAGTTAGAATATTAAAAATATACATATGTATATGTATTTATATTTGTATATAATAAATCCACAGTGAACGGCTATGGGCTTTCCAATAAACTGTTGATCGGCATGGGCGTCAGCCTGATAGCTGTAGGAGGCGCCGGCTACCTGGTTTATCGACACTTGCATCGCGATGTGATGCCATCGAAATGGAGACGAGTAGGGAAATTGCAACGGGTGAATGTGTTCCCAGTCAAGTCGTGTGCTCCATTGGAGGTTGACCCCCAGCAGGAATACGATTGTGACGTGCTTGGCATTGGCATTGGAAATGTGCGGGATCGAAAATTCATGTTAGTCAATGATAATAATGAAATGATAACCGCCAGAGGTTATCCGCACATGGTTAAAATTCAGCCAAAGGCGCTGCCTAATGGGTTGGTGTTCAGTGCACCTGGAATGCCCGACTTGGAACTGGATTTCAAGCAACTGAAAACACTTTCTGAAGATGTACACACCTCCGTTTTTGGCGTGGCAATAGACGTAATGCTGTGCGGCAGCCGCTTTGACAAATGGTTTTCACAGTTTATTCTTAAAAAGGATTTCGGCGTGAAACTAGTTTACTATCCATATGCAGGACCAGTTCGCAAGACTTGTCCAGATCTGAAACATATGCCTTATATAAGACAGCAAGATTCTGTAAGTAAATTATTTTCTGATCGAGTATTTCTTAACTTGTAGGAATACTCAAAAGCTTAGGTCATATATTATTGATATTATCTATAAATTATTGAGTCTCTGCTAATCAAGTCAACCTATTTAAACAATGTTGGAAGGTTGGAATCCAAAATGTTATACCACTCTCTATACTAGGAGCTATTATAAAGGACTAGCACCGATGTTTATTTCATGAAGCCAATACATGTAAATATAGACAATATAAATTACAAATCCATTTCAGGGCACACTCAATGATGCAACCAGCTATATGCTCATGAATTTAGCTTCAGTAGATGATTTAAATACTCGATTGAAGACTCCGGTGAATCCGTTGCAATTCCGTGGAAACTTTGAACTGAAAATGGATGTCGATGAGCCATACAGTGAGGATCACTGGCAGTGGATTCGCATTGGCAACGATGCCGTTTTTCGTATAGTTGCACCTTGCACCAGGTGCATCTTGCCAAATATTAATGTTCAAACGGCTGAGCGGAATGCCGATGGTGAGCCGCTAAAAACACTGCGCAGGTAGGTGGAGGTCACACAGAGGAGACTGTATATGATACTATATTCATTTTATACCTAACATTTGTTATTCACAGCTATCGACTGTTCAACTACTCGTCTCCAGCGTTGGGTGTGCACATGGGTCTACGGCATCCAGGAAACGTCAAGGTTAATGATGTTATTTACGTAGAAGACAAGTGATATTGAAGCTCTTTTACTTTTATAAACATTCTGCATAAATTCATTTAAATCATGTACATATAATAAAAGTAAATAATTCGTTTATTTTCGAAGAATATTATTCATTCTATTCATTCATCCGCTACTTTATCTAAGCAATTGTAGTCCTATTCCATCTCTTATACTATAATATAAATTTGAATATAGCTATTCGATTATGATTTGAAAAATTATCGTACAACATTATGACACCATATGGGTATATTAACTTGGAGTGTATTGATAATTGCACCTATGTATATATTAGTCGATTGTTTAATTTATTTCTGTAGATAATATAACATTAGTTTGAAATATATTTTTAGAAGTACAGAAAATCTTTGAGTATTTAATAATGGAGAACAATTTGAAGCGATCATGCAATATGCAACCAGGGTATATTCTAGTCGAGCTCTCCACTTTACATAACTTGTTATACCTGTTGCATTCCAAAGCCTGAATTGAAATATTTTACTTTTCTTACTAGGCCTCTATTTGTATGTGTATGCATGCATATGTATGATGTGTGAGCCACACACAGAAATCTACAAAGCTCCATTATCATTGCTTTTCTTTTATTTACTATAGCTCTTCACAGAGCTTTTTGGAACTTTTTTATTGACCTAAGCAACAAGTGTGACAGTGCGTGTTTCAGTTGATAAGTGGACGGACAAGATGAGTGCAAATCTTTCATGCAAGTTTAACTGTTTAACAATATATGTATCGATCAAAAGAAAATATATGTAAATATATGTATCTACAGTGAACGGCTATGTGCTTTCCAATAAACTGTTGATCGGTATGGGCGTCAGCCTGATTGCTGTAGGAGGCGCCGGCTACCTGGTTTATCGGCACTTGCATCGCGATGTGATGCCATCGAAATGGAGACGAGTCGGGAAATTGCAACGGGTGAATGTGTTCCCAGTCAAGTCGTGTGCTCCATTGGAGGTTGACCCCCAACAGGAATACGATTGTGACGTGCTTGGCATTGGCATTGGAAATGTGCGGGATCGAAAATTCATGTTAGTCAATGATAATAATGAAATGATAACCGCCAGAGGTTATCCGCACATGGTTAAAATTCAGCCAAAGGCGCTGCCTAATGGGTTGGTGTTCAGTGCACCTGGAATGCCCGACTTGGAACTGGATTTCAAGCAACTGAAAACACTTTCTGAAGATGTACACACCTCCGTTTTTGGCGTGGCAATAGACGTAATGCTGTGCGGCAGCCGCTTTGACAAATGGTTTTCACAGTTTATTCTTAAAAAGGATTTCGGCGTGAAACTAGTTTACTATCCATATGCAGGACCAGTTCGCAAGACTTGTCCAGATCTGAAACATATGCCTTATATAAGACAGCAAGATTCTGTAAGTAAATTATTTTCTGATCGAGTATTTCTTAACTTGTAGGAATACTCAAAAGCTTAGGTCATATATTATTGATATTATCTATAAATTATTGAGTCTCTGCTAATCAAGTCAACCTATTTAAACAATGTTGGAAGGTTGGAATCCAAAATGTTATACCACTCTCTATACTAGGAGCTATTATAAAGGACTAGCACCGATGTTTATTTCATGAAGCCAATACATGTAAATATAGACAATATAAATTACAAATCCATTTCAGGGCACACTCAATGATGCAACCAGCTATATGCTCATGAATTTAGCTTCAGTAGATGATTTAAATACTCGATTGAAGACTCCGGTGAATCCGTTGCAATTCCGTGGAAACTTTGAACTGAAAATGGATGTCGATGAGCCATACAGTGAGGATCACTGGCAGTGGATTCGCATTGGCAACGATGCCGTTTTTCGTATAGTTGCACCTTGCACCAGGTGCATCTTGCCAAATATTAATGTTCAAACGGCTGAGCGGAATGCCGATGGTGAGCCGCTAAAAACACTGCGCAGGTAGGTGGAGGTCACACAGAGGAGACTGTATATGATACTATATTCATTTTATACCTAACATTTGTTATTCACAGCTATCGACTGTTCAACTACTCGTCTCCAGCGTTGGGTGTGCACATGGGTCTACGGCATCCAGGAAACGTCAAGGTTAATGATGTTATTTACGTAGAAGACAAGTGATATTGAAGCTCTTTTACTTTTATAAACATTCTGCATAAATTCATTTAAATCATGTACATATAATAAAAGTAAATAATTCGTTTATTTTCGAAGAATATTATTCATTCTATTCATTCATCCGCTACTTTATCTAAGCAATTGTAGTCCTATTCCATCTCTTATACTATAATATAAATTTGAATATAGCTATTCGATTATGATTTGAAAAATTATCGTACAACATTATGACACCATATGGGTATATTAACTTGGAGTGTATTGATAATTGCACCTATGTATATATTAGTCGATTGTTTAATTTATTTCTGTAGATAATATAACATTAGTTTGAAATATATTTTTAGAAGTACAGAAAATCTTTGAGTATTTAATAATGGAGAACAATTTGAAGCGATCATGCAATATGCAACCAGGGTATATTCTAGTCGAGCTCTCCACTTTACATAACTTGTTATACCTGTTGCATTCCAAAGCCTGAATTGAAATATTTTACTTTTCTTACTAGGCCTCTATTTGTATGTGTATGCATGCATATGTATGATGTGTGAGCCACACACAGAAATCTACAAAGCTCCATTATCATTGCTTTTCTTTTATTTACTATAGCTCTT
The DNA here is from genome assembly GCF_054131065.1 of Drosophila arizonae. Classification (NCBI taxonomy): domain Eukaryota; kingdom Metazoa; phylum Arthropoda; class Insecta; order Diptera; family Drosophilidae; genus Drosophila; species Drosophila arizonae. The sequence goes on along the minus strand of NC_142925.1, from coordinate 15,355,009 downwards.
CACAGAGCTTTTTGGAACTTTTTTATTGACCTAAGCAACAAGTGTGACAGTGCGTGTTTCAGTTGATAAGTGGACGGACAAGATGAGTGCAAATCTTTCATGCAAGTTTAACTGTTTAACAATATATGTATCGATCAAAAGAAAATATATGTAAATATATGTATCTACAGTGAACGGCTATGTGCTTTCCAATAAACTGTTGATCGGTATGGGCGTCAGCCTGATTGCTGTAGGAGGCGCCGGCTACCTGGTTTATCGACACTTGCATCGCGATGTGATGCCATTGAAATGGAGACGAGTCGGGAAATTGCAACGGGTGAATGTGTTCCCAGTCAAGTCGTGTGCTCCATTGGTGGTAGACCCCCAACAGGAATACGATTGTGACGTGCTTGGCATTGGCATTGGAAATGTGCGGGATCGCAAATTCATGTTAGTCAATGATAATAATGAAATGATAACCGCCAGAGGTTATCCGCATATGGTTAAAATTCAGCCAAAGGCGCTGCCTAATGGGTTGGTGTTCAGTGCACCTGGAATGCCCGACTTGGAACTGGATTTCCGTCACTTGGAGTCGCCCTCTAAGGACGTACGCACTTCCGTTTGGGGCGTGGCAATAGACGTGATGCTGTGCGGCAGCCGCTTTGACAAATGGTTCTCACAGTTCATACTTAAGGAGGATTCGGGCCTAAAGCTTGTATACTATCCATATCCAGGACCAGTGCGTGCCACTAATCCACGACTTAGGCATATGCCTTATATAAAACAGGCCGACTCGGTAAGTACAGCATTTTCGCCCCAAATAAGTAAGTAGGCACAAACTTTATAGTAGAACAGTTTTCCAGCATTCTTTTTTCAATTGATAAACTTTATCTGGGATATCTACGGACTATATAATTATTGACTCTCCACAGATCGTAAAAATCCTAAAAGTTACCAATTATACATACATTTTAGGGCACACTCAATGATGCAACTAGCTATATGCTCATGAATTTAGCTTCAATAGATGATTTAAATACTCGGTTGAAGACTCCGGTGGATCCATTGCAATTCCGTGGAAACTTTGAATTAAAAATGGATGTTGATGACCCGTACAGTGAAGACCACTGGCAGTGGATTCGCATTGGCAACGATGCCGTTTTTCGTATAGTTGCACCTTGCACCAGGTGCATCTTTCCAAATATTAATGTTCAAACGGCTGAGCGGAATGCCGATGGTGAGCCGCTAAAAACATTGCGCAGGTAGGTGGAGGTGACACAGAGATGATTATATATGTTATATATGTTCATTTACTAATTATTCACAGCTATCGACTGTTTAACTATGCCTCTCCAGCGCTGGGTATACATTTGGGTCTACGGCAAGCAGGAAGCGTTAAGGTTAATGATGTTATTTACGTAGAAGACAAGTGAAACTGGACCTGGTAACTGAGGATATACACTTTATATACATACATTTTTATTCCATATAACAGAGATTATTGATAGTACGAAACTTTGTATATGATAGTAATAATAATAAACATTGCTGCAACAACTACCTTATGCACTGCCAAATTATTATTGAATGCACGACTGCCAAGCGAGGCCGCCGCATGCCATGCTTACAATTACGTAGATAACAAATATGATTACTAGGCCGACGACAACATAGATCCGAATGTTCTTCCAAAACATTTGACGCGCCAAGTTACGCGAAGCCTTACGGAATGCAACTGACTATGGGATTAAATTATAATTGAAATTAATTTTTGTTATAAATTTAACTTAAAGCTTCACTTACGTTATTGCTTAAGTTCTCTGTTTTATTGACCAACAGTTCCAGTTTCTCGCCGCGATCGCGCAGACTATCTGGAAATAGGAGAATTGTTAAAATAACTGAGAAGTTTAATAATTCTTAATTGGTTACCTATATTCTTAATCATAATATCTTTAAGTTCATCAATTTGGCCATGAACTCGCGATATGGTATCTACTTCTCGCGATTGACTAAAGTAGACCATTTGCTGGGACAAAACTTTCGAGAACTCCGTATTCATGGCATAGGCAATTGCAGTGGCAACCTGTAGGCCATATGTATGAATAAATTTCTGCTTGATGTCCGCCAAGAAGAGGAAAGCGCGCGAGCGTTCAAATTCCTGTATAAAAATTAATGTTTATAATTCTATACAATACACCTAATTAATATTCAACTTACATTGTCAGTTATGCACATATAAATTATCTTATTTTCGCAAGTATAATGTATCAAATAATCGCCGTGTGTATAGGTCATTTTATGATTATGCACACCTATTCTACCCATAATTTGTTCAGTTACTTCTGCAAAATTTCCCACACATTCGGCGAACTTTGCCAGCACCGTAGTGCCACGAGCTATAACACTATATAATATCGGCATTATGTGAGTATTGCTGCACTCAAGCCCTAGATATTTACGCGACCGCAAAGGCGTGGTGACTAACGCGTCTTTATTCTTCTCGCTTACTAAATTTTATCAGCACAACAACAAACAATTGTGCTCGCTGTCGTTGTGATGTTTTCCTGTTAAAGCAAAGAATTGATAATAGTTAATGGTAAACAGTTTTCTCCATTCCTTAAATCTTTTTTTTTTTTTTTTTTTTTTTTTTGCTGGTAACTTACACAGAGCCAACGTAAACATGTAAGATTACAGTGTATTGTTGCTCCAATATCTAAATGGTAATATGCGTCATTTGTGTGCGCGTAAAGCAGCAAACAAAATAGTTAAATCATATTTAGCCGAATTATTTGAAGAATACCGAATGAAATTTATACCAATTTTAAATGGTTTAGTCGACTAACTTCTAGACAAAAACGGTCTTTGTATTTTTATAAATGCACTTGCACTTAATTTATGGATGTGAGTTTGGTCAAACTATATCGATGGCTGGTTAGTTTGAAACTATCGATTATATCGATTATATCCGTCTGCATGTGATAGTCAATAATATTGCTAATTTAATAATACCACTAACCAAAGTTCTCTGGTTAGTGATAATACACAATAAATTTTAATATAAAAACTTTATATTCGTGGTTTTAGGCTTAAATTTATGTTATATTAATTATTATACACATAAAACATAAAAGATCAGAATCTTTAAAGGAATACCTGCAACATAAGTATCAAGTGTCTGGCATCGCTGATACTGAATCACGGTTATGGCAGTTCCATCTGAGGATCAAAGGAGTGATAAGAAGATTGCGTGGCTAAAGATGATGTGGTCACATATTGGTGAGAATATGTCAAAATAACCGACCCTCATACATATAATATCATATTTTATTCAACCTTATATGTAGACTACGCCGTTAGAATATGTATTGTGATATTCGTTGCTGACCTCCTACAGAGATTGTTCTTCGTATTTAAGGAATACCTGTGCCACCGTATTTATTATTTACCTGAGGATCGTCTAACAACAATTATAAAGCGCGCGTACACGTACAATATCAAAACCGTATATCTAGCATTACTTGTGATATTCACGGGATTGACCCGCTTTGGAAGAACTAATAACTTAGCTCTTTTGCTGCCCAGAGGCGAACCGCTTCTTCTTATTCCTCTTTATTGGATTTTCACCTATGTACAACTGAGCCATAGTTCATTGAGCTACGCTCACTGGATACGCGATTCGCATGGCCTGGACTATGCAGCTGGCATGGCCTCGAGCTATTTTCATGGCTATCTGAAACTCTCGCTACCGGAACGAGAGAATGACGGCCTGCAGAAGCGAATGGAAAAATATGAGGATATGCAGAAAGTAAAATTCGGGATAAAACGCCTAATTATACTAATTCCAGATGAGATGTTTGTGAATCGGGTTATACAAAGTGAATGGCTCGAAAAGGCTAAGGTAAGTATAATATAAACTTCAAGTTTAGATGCCGGTTTAATTCAAAGATTCTCGCTCTCAGCCACTGGAGACACAATTTATAAATAGGGCCGGTGTAAATCGCCCCTTCAAGCATGCGGTCTATAGGCTCAATAAACAAATAAATGGAACCACATACTACTTTGCTATGGAGGGTGCCACGCCAATGCTAACATTTTTCGAATCAATGCATTTCCAATTGTCGGCCACTTGGCAAATGCAGGAAATGAAACGTGAGATCTGGTTGAAGTTTTGTAAACATCTGCAAGAGCTCCTTAACAACTGGCCGGAAACACGGCGCGAAGTACAACTTATTATATATAATTGTATGCGAATGCATGTTTTATAAATATATAATGCAATTAATACACAATAATTACTTTCAGCTCACAAACAAAACGGAGAACTACAAGATGTAGGCGATGTGCTAATCTCTCACGTTCTGACTCACATTGAGAAGGAGAAAAAACATGGACTTGAATAACTTAGCTTAGCTAGGACAGCATGAAACTAGAATACATAGGTTTAAAGTAAGCAAAACTTAACATACTTTTTTAATAAATAAAATTGATTCTCTCTTATTATTGCTAAGCGATGCTTTCCAGTTCTTTGAGTTTAGCCTCAGCTGTTGCTAGCATTCGACTCTTCCATTTTTCATATTCTTCGATTTCAGTCTTTTCGCTACTCTTCTGCTTCTTGCTCAGAACATTCTGCTCCTCCTGCTGTGTGAGTTTGTTTTTTACGCCCGCCGTCGTCACATTTGAATCCTTTAAATGTTTTGCGATCAGGCGCTCAAATTGTTGCTCAAGCTGCTGCCATTGTGTGGGTCGCAAGTTACTAAATGGCATTAATTTGGACTTGGATACTTTCTTCTTTAGCAGGCGACAGGCGTGGAATACGGCCATTGCGGCATATTGTGGATGATCTGGATCAGCATCGTCACGTGCGAACTTTTTGAACATAGCTAGGATATCTTCCGCCTTATGTGCGACCTCGTTCAAGCTGAGCTGCACACAAATATCTTTGATGCTAGCCAATTTATTCAGTTCAAGCAATTTCTCAAACATTCGCTTGTTATTGGCATAGTGAGTTTTACGCAATGCGGAGAGTTTAAGCGCCTGCTCTTTGTCAAAGCCAATATCTAACACACTGCAAGCAATATCCGCGCACAATACTATTTTTCCATATTCATTTATTTGCAGAGGAACATTTGTCGATCGAAGCTCTAGCAATCTGAGGAGCTCCGTTGTTTTCCTAGTGATGGTTTAAATTCATTAAATATATATTCAGGAACTTTATTATTGCTAGAACTCACTCTAATACATTGGGCTCTTCGCCAAGACCCATTTTCGAAATTAGCTGTTCAACCAATGTCGTCATTTCAGCAAAAAAAAAAAAAAATTGTTTACTTTTATTCAATTGTTTTCCGTTTTTGGCGCGAATATGTCAGATGTGCGCGGCCCTAGAGCTGCCAGACTTTGTAAAATTAATTCAATAATGCATACTGATGCAGAAACTATCGATAGAGAGCTAGAGATTGCTATCGCCGGTAAAAGTCTAATTTAACCCTTACCCTGGCCCCGAGTTTAATTTGCCATTGGAGCAAATATGTTTATTGAAATTTGATTTTTTTGTCCTCCTAAATGTCCCCTAAGATTTACTACTTTTCCACAGATAAGCGTGTGTATTCCCATTTCTTGTTTTTGTATTATATTTATTTTGTTGTTGAATTTGAAGAGTCCACAGGCTGCAAATTAGCCACGAACTGCGCATTTTTGTGTATTTTCTGTTATAGAAAATATTTAAAAAATAATGCCTAGCCGATTTATAATCAGTTGAACATATTTCGAATTTAAATTATATCTCATTTTCACTATCATCTGCGTTTTTGGCTGCTTCCCCAGCTTCAATAGCCTTTTGGATCCACTCAGCGCTATTTATGAGATGTACACCCTTCGTTTCCTTACCAACGATGCCCATTTCAAAGCGGAAATCTTTGTCCTTCAGTTCGTCGTGCACTTGATAGATGCTGCAAGTAAATACATAAATAAGTAAACTGAAGCGCAAAGCGTTGATCGAATCAACATACATTTTGCCACCACTTTTGACCAATTCCTCGGTGGTCATGTCAGAGAACTTAAACTTTTCCATTTCTGTTTTGGCCTGTTGCTTGGCCTTGCCACTGGCGCAGGCATAATAGCCAAACGAATTACCAGACGGCTCAATTTTGTACAATTGAGGTCCATCAACCTCATCCCACGATGCGAGTATTACAGATAATCCAAACGGACGCACAGCGCTGTACAGAGTGTAGGCGTGCAGGTAGCCGGATACGCGATCGCATAAATGTTTCAGGGGAATGGTGCGTTCAAACTGTTGACGGAAATTCGCTGCTTCTTGTCGGGCAATGTCGGCCACAAAATTTCCATCAGCCATCAGTCCAGCTATGGCCATGCCGATGTTCTTTTCAATAGTAAAAATGCGACTGGCTGCATCAGGTTCATAGAGCTGATCTGCAACAATTTTTTCGACGGCAAGCACAACACAATCCTTTCCTCTAATGCCAATAACGGTTCCGCTCCTCTCTACTGCTTTGGAGGCATAGTCAATCTGAAAGACGCGGCCATCAGGAGAGAACTGCGAAGCCGACAGATCATACTGCAAACCAAAATGATATATTTATACATCCACTGTAAAATTAATATTAATATACTTACACCGGTGCCAATTGTACTCATTTTTGTTGTGAATATGAAATAGAATTGATATTAGCGAAACCGAATCTACGCGAATTAAACTCGCAAACAGAAGACGATGATTTGACGGCTTTTCATTTGACAGCTGCAACTCATGTTCGATGTGACCAGCCTTTGCAATTTTTGCAAAAGTGTTGATTAATGCCTAATTTCTAAAGATGAACCAGCAACTAAATTATTATTTATAGATCAAAACTTCCAAAATATAATGCAATAAACACGTTGGAAAATCTTTAAAATGCTTATGAATGTCTTTAAATTATAACTTATTAAATCACATACTTAAGGTTCACCAAAATATGCACGAAAAACAATTGTAGCTTTAAGTCCCTTATCGACTTTGTTTTAATTGAAAATTTCGATACGATTTAGAATACATATACAAAGTTAATTTGACTGTTATTTTTTTGATAATTATATATTTAGTTAAATGGTTACTATTTATGATATATGTTTGCACACTCTGATAACGGTTTACACGAACCAGTTCGTTTGGAATATTCGTACCAGTTCCAATGTGCACGCGGTAGTAATTTCAATTTTGTAAACAAAAATAAAAGCATGCTGGCAACCGTGAGTGATAAACAGTAAGTAAAGATTAGCAATTATATGGATAATTCGTATTGAATATATTATTTGTAGATATGCAGCAGATGCTCGCTACACAAACTTTTATGCCGGGCACGATATTGCCTGGGCTGAAAATGGAGAGCATATTTATTGTTTAAATGGCGATGTTGTAAATCAAGTGAATGTGGAAACATCGCAAATTGTGTGCAGCTTTGGAGTAAATGTTTCCGACGGTAGCGAGAAATCAAAAACCTCTGATGGACTCGACGATGCTAAGATGGACGAGGACAACATCTATTGCTTTGCAATGTCACGTGAACATTTGGCGGTTGCACATGGCAGCGGCTTGTTACGTCTCTGGGAGCTGAGCACGAAAAAGTTGGTAAAACTTTGGAAGAGCCAGCACAAGGGACCCGTTGTGCGCATCGAGTTTAGCACGTGTGGCAATTTTATCTGTACCAGTGGTGGAGCAGATGCCACGATACGCGTATGGGATTTCACCAACAACAGCTGTCTGTGCGCCTTAAAAGATTTTCCCGGCCCGGCGCTGCTGTTGCGCTTCCATCCGAGTCCACTAAAGAGTGAAATTTATGCTGCTGGCGCTGACAATACGATATATTGTTGGGATTACGGCACAAAGACACTGCTGCACAAACTGCGCGGACACATCTCTCAGGTGACGGGCATTAGCTTCAAGAGCACGGCTGCTGAATGCGATCAATTGGTCACTGTGAGTCGCGACAAGGTGCTGATTGCTTGGCAATTGAATGCAGACTCGAAAAGCACCTGGAGCCAGTCAAAGGTTATTCCCTTATACGTTGAGCTTGAGGGTGTCGCGCACATTGCGGACGGCGCGCAAGTGGTGGTCGCCTGCCGCTCGGGCAAGCTTCAGCAAATCGACACGGAATCATGGAAAATACGTGATCTGTTGGTGGAGACAGATTTCGAAATAAGTCGCCTGCTCTACTGCAGCACCAGGCAGCAAGTGACGCTGATTACAACAGAGCAAAATATCATCGTATACAATGTGAGCACCGAGAGCGAGAGAGCTGAGCTGAAACTGGTAAAGCAGCTTATTGGCTACAATGATGAGATTTTGGACATGTGCTTTCTGGGTGACAATGATCGGTACCTGGCCGTGGCAACCAATAGCAAACACTTTAAGCTCTATGACACCGAGCAGAATATGAATTGTCGTTTGATTTGTGGACACTCGGATACGGTCATGTCGCTGGCTGCATCCCATAAACTGCTGATCTCGGTGGGCAAGGACTGCAGCATACATCTGTGGAAGTTGTCGCACGAGATTGATTGCTTCCTGCAGCCGTTGACACAGCAAACCAATTGCCATACGGCGACCATTGGTTCCGTGGCCATAACGCATAATGGAGCCAAGGGCTTCGCCTCTGCCTGCCAGGATGGCAGCATGAAAGTGTGGCAATTGTCGCGCGACAAACAAGATCGTAACAAGTATGCCTTCTCGCTGCTCTATGCAGCGCTAGCCCACGACAAGGAAGTCAACTGCGTTACATATGCGGTCAACAACAAAATCCTGGCGACTGCATCACAGGACAAGACGGCAAAGCTTTGGTCGGCGGACTCAAATACACTGCTTGGCGTGCTGCGTGGTCACACTCGTGGTGTGTGGTGCGTGCGCTTCTCGCCTGTGGACCAAGTTGTGCTCACCTCATCGTCGGACTGCAGCCTGCGTCTTTGGTCTATTGCCAATTTCAGTTGCCTCAAGCGCCTGGAGCAAGAGTGCACGATATTGCGTGTAGAGTTTCTAGATCATGGCAAATTTATACTCTCTGCCGCCTCGGACGGCCTGCTCAAGCTGTGGAACATCAAGACCAACATCTGTGTCCAGTCCATCGACGAGCACAGCGATCGTGTCTGGTCTGTGGCGGTGTCCAGTTGCAGCAATCGGTACTTCTATACAGGCGGTGCGGACTCCAAGCTGATTCGCTTTACTGACGTTACGGAAACAGTGCGCAGCGAAGCCCTGGATCAACGACAAGCCATGCTGGAGCAAGAGCAAACACTCCAGTGCCTGCTGCACGCTCAAGAGCAGCTTGAAAAGGCATTCAAGCTGGCCCTGGTGTTGGACAAGCCAAAAGCCACCTACGACATCATCGGCAGCTTTGTGCGCAAACGTGACGCAGCCGCAGTGCGTCAACTGGTGGATCAACTCAATTTGGACCAGCGACTGGTCTTGCTGCAGCACGTGAAGGCGTGGAGCACCAACTCACGCCACTCGTACATAGCCAACCTGATTCTGCAACATTTGCTGGGCGACGCTCTGGTGCACTCTACGCAAAAGTTCTACAACAAAGGAAATCTGGTCGAAGTGCTGACCCCTTATGTGCAACGGCATTTCAAGCGAGTTTCCGAACTGAACAAGGATTTGGCTTTTATGGAATTCATCGTTAAGTGCATGTAGAAATGTTTATGAAATGCTGTTGAACTTCATTTTCAGTTGTAATTCATTTCATTAAATAATGAAAACTAAGTTTGTATATCTGTAACGAAGTGTTTGAACTGGTGTAGAATTCTTGGAAAACTTAGGCAACTTAGATTTAGAGCATTCTCTTGATTTAATCATTCAAGGACCAGGAGTAGATCGTCGCCTGCCAATTTCATTCCTTTCTGCACTTCGATTTTCTTAACAGTACCTGAATCTGGAGACCGAACGATCATTTCCATTTTCATAGCTGATAGCACGACGAGTGGCTGACCCTTCTCGACCTTGTCGCCTTCTTTGACACGTATATCAATAACATCACCTGGCATTGGGGCGCCCACTTCACCTTTTACATCTGATCTAGCCTTCGGATGCACTCGGATAACCTTAAAATACGATAAATTCATATTAACTGAATCGATATTTAAAGAGACATCTATCTGCCCTTACCTTTAGAGCCTCCTTGTCGGGAATGTGGACTGAACGCATTTCACCGTTCATTTCAAAGAAGACCTCGCGTGTGCCATTCGGTCTGAGATCGTTTGCTATGGCCAATGGCTTTATGAACAATACCTTGCCACGCTCTAGGCTAACTTCAATCTCTTCACCCATTTCGGGGCCCACGATAAAGATTCGCGTGTCAAGCTTATCGATACAGCCAAATTTTTGGCGGCTTTGCAGGAATTCATTGGTCACTTGCGGATAAAGCGCCGCTGACATGATATCTCTGTCAGAAATTCTTCCATAACTTTTAAGTAGTTCCGCTTTTAACTTGTCGAAATCGAATGGCTCAAGCTTACTACCAGGTCTCTCATCAATTCGAGGCATATCCTTAAGTACATCTGATCGAAATGGCTCTGGAAACCCGCCATGCGGAATACCCATATATCCCTGTAGGTACTCAGTCACCGATTTGGGAAACGACAACTCTTTGGCCTTCTCCAAAACTTGAGCACGACTAAGCTTATTCTGTACCATGAACTGAGCCAAGTCACCCACAACCTTTGACGATGGAGTGACCTTAATTATGTCTCCCAAAATAATATTGGCTTCTCTGTACGCTTTCTTCACTTCCTCAAACAAATCACCCAGACCTAGGGAGAAGGCCTGGAACTGCAGATTGGTATATTGACCACCGGGGATTTCGTGCAGGTAGACATCGGCATTTCCTGATCTCATTGTTGTGGTACATTCAAATGGTCCGTAGAGAGCACGGGTTTGCTCCCAGTACGCCGAGTACTGGGAAACATCTCCTAGCTTCAGCTGTGTGTCCAAGGGAGTGCCCTGAAGAGAGGCGACTACCGCTCCCATACTTGGCTGCGAGGTCATTCCCGACATGGAGTCGACGGCCACATCTACAACATCAGCTCCGACCTGAGCGCAGGCGATCATACACGCAACACCGGCACCCGAGGTGTCATGAGTGTGGACATGGATTGGAACGTCGGGATGCTTGTCGCGGATGGCAGTGATCAGCAGCCTATAATTCGAGCGGATCAATGAAATATATGCTGGTAACTCAAGGAATGGTTCACACGTACTTAGCCGACTCTGGCTTCAACAGACCCGCCATGTCCTTGATGCAGAGGACGTGAGTGCCCGCCTTGACGAGCTCGTCAGCCAAGTTTGTGTAGTACTTGAGATCGTATTTGGTTCTCTTGGGATCTCCCACATCTCCGGTGTAGGAGATGGCCGCCTCTACAACACCGCCTGCCTTGCCTGCCGCCTCCATGCCGAGGATCAAGTTCGGCAAGTAGTTAAGGGAGTCGAACACTCGGAAAATGTCCATGCCAGTTTGCACCTGAAAGAAAAACATAGGTGTCATTCATTGTTGTCTCTATAAGAATGCTACAGGATCTTACCGCTAGCTCGCAGAACTTGTAGACCACATTGTCTGGGTAACTGGTGTATCCAACGGCATTGGCGCCGCGCAACAGCATTTGGAATGGAATGTTCGGAATGAGCTTGCGCATCTCCTCCAGGCGCTCCCATGGGCATTCATATAGAAACCGTAGAGCTACGTCAAACGTGGCTCCACCCCAGTTCTCCAGTGAATACAGATTGCTAAACTTGTGCGCCACAAAGGGTGATATTTTGAGAAGGTCGTGGGTGCGAACACGCGTGGCCAACAGAGATTGGTGTGCGTCCCGGAAAGTAGTATCCATTAAAAGTAAATTCTTTCGGGAACGCACCTCCTTGGCAAACGCTTCGGGACCTTCACACTTAAAGATCTCGCGTAGACCCGGTGGTAACTCCGTCTCTGTGGGAGATAGAGGCGATTGGTAAATCACTTTTGTTGTTGACTTTTCAGCATCTGCAGTTCACGTACCTTTGGGAATTTCGGGCGCCTGTACCTTGACTTTCAATGGCATTAGAGATGTACCCATTGGCGTAATGGGTCCGTTGACCAAAACTTCACCCAAATACATTAAAAGCTTTTGCGCGCGATTGTGAATAAAGACTGACGATTTAGTCAGATCTGGATTCTCATCTATGAAGTGAGTATCCAATGCGCAGAGCAAGAACTTCTCGTCGTTGAATACATTTAGGAGAAATGGAATATTCGTCTTGATACCCCGAATACGGAATTCACGCAGTGCTCGGCTCATTTTAGATGCTGCGATTTCCAAATCACTGGCATGGGCTATCACTTTGACCAGCAGCGAGTCGTAGTAAGGCGAGATGATAGCTCCAGGATAGGTCGAGGCGCCGTCTATTCGTATGCCCATACCCTCGCCGGAACGGAACACTTCGATGCGTCCCATATCAGGTTGGAAACCCTGTTCCGGATTCTCACTGGTTATGCGGCACTGAATAGCAAAGCCACGTGGCACAATCTTTTCTTGGGTGAGACCCATCTCCTTGAGGGTTTTACCCTCGGCAATGCGTATCTGAGACCGAACCAAATCGATGCCGGTAATCTCCTCAGTCACAGTGTGCTCTACCTGCAATCTGGCGTTCACTTCGATGAAGTAGAAGTTTCCGGACTCATCGCACAGGAACTCCACAGTGCCAGCATTCTCGTATCCCACATGCTTGGCCAGCCGGACTGCTGCCTCGGTCATCTTGGCGCGAGTTTCAGCAGGCAGGCGTGGAGCTGGTGCGATCTCAACGACTTTCTGATGGCGACGCTGAATAGAGCAGTCGCGTTCATATAGATGCACTACGTCGCCAGTTTTGTCCCCCAATATCTGGACTTCAATATGACGTGGACGTTCAATATACTTCTCAATGAACATTGCGCCATTGCCAAAGGCCGCCTTGGCCTCGGAGCTGGCACGCTCGAAGTTCTCTGCAACTTCCTCCATTTTGCGAATCACACGCATGCCACGGCCGCCACCGCCATGAGCGGCCTTTAAAATGACGGGGAGACCGTTCTTTTCGCAAAACGCCGAGGCTTCCTCCTTGGAATTGACTGGGCCATCTGTACCAGGAACAATGGGTACTTTCGCAGCTATTGCTGCAGTACGTGCAGCAACCTTGTCCCCCATGTTCTGCACCACCTTGGGCGAGGGGCCGATAAATCGAACTCCGGCATCGGTAACGGCCTGGACGAAGTCGCTGCGCTCGGAGAGGAAACCATAACCGGGATGCACTGCATCAATGTCGTTCTCCTTGCAAATGCGAATGATCTCTGGAATGCTGAGGTAGGCTTCCACCGGTGCTAGACCTTTGCCGACCATATATGACTCATCGGCCTTCTGACGATGCATTTGCATTTTGTCCTGCTCCGAGTAGATGGCCACCGACTTGATACCCAGCTCATTGCAGGCGCGAAATACGCGTATCGCGATTTCCCCTCTATTGGCTACCAGGATCGATCGTATCGCTTTGTTTTTCCCCTGTGTAAACTGGGTACTGAATCTCGAATTCGCTTGGCTTCACTTTCTATACTCACCTTGGAGGAACACCATCTCTTACTGACGAAGCAATAGTTCAGTCGGGGAAACGCTTTGCGCAGCGATCGAATTGCAGGCGGAGAGTTTTTTAAGTTTGTCATTGCTAACTGGTAAATCTGGTCTTTTCTTCAAGCTCTAACATCACTAGTAAGTTAATTTAAAATTTATACTAATATTAAATTATATTCTTCAACTCGTTTTTCTGGAATACCATTCAAATGAGGGATTTTATGTTTATTATTATCGTTATAATAATAATTATTAGTTTTAAATTGTATATATATCATATTCATATTCATAAAAACTAAAATAATATATCCTGCACAATAGGTTTGATTCGAAGGTTTGATTAAAAACAAATTGACTTCTTAAAATACAAGAAAAGAAAACAAAGTAGATCTACTTTCTATTATTAAATGAATTCCCGGTTTTCAAGGGGTTAATGGTATACAACAAATCGCTGCTAGAATTAGCAAGCAATTATTTTAAATGTTTTATTTGTTAAGCATATATATGACAATTTAATATGAAACGCTCAACTATATGACCAGTGGTATTACGTACCTGAAACAATTTTGACATCGAATATAAAATAATATAAAATTTAGAGCTGTTAAAAAAATTTAATATAGATAATGCTATCAAAATAATTGAATTTACCTTATAATTAAAAAGGCGGCAGAGTTTTCTGACTCAAAAACCAAAGATTGCTTTAACTTATAAATAAAGATATATAGTTCAAGCTGATTGTAGATTGCTATAATATATCATAAAATTTATAAAATGATTTCATTCGTATAAATTTCATTATTCCTTGGTTTATTCACACTTTTACATGGTATAAAATATTTTCGAACATTGATACAAAATTTGGCAAAGGCTTTACAGATATAACATCAAGGATTGAGGGGTCTATAACAACATTTGTGATTTGTGCGTGATTTTGTAACTCTCACAAGATTGTAAACTTTTTCAAAAAGTAATGCCAATACATACATACGTATATACAGATGTACTCATGCCAACATAAATACATACATACACATAAAAAAGACTTAAGCCTAATATAATAATCGAAGCTTGCTGGCAGCACACGATCCTCACATATATAGAAATGTTGGTATTGTTTGTTTGTCTCGTTTGGATGGGGTTGCGCTTATTCGATGATCAAAATTAAGTCATCGCCGTCTAATTTCATGCCCTTCTTGACCTCCACCTTCTTGACAACGCCGTTCTGTGGCGCCTGGACAACCATTTCCATTTTCATGGCCGAGAGGACAACCAGGGGCTGACCCTTCTCCACCTTGTCGCCAATGGTCACGCGCACGTCAATGACATCGCCGGGCATGGGGGCGCCCACTTGTCCCTTCACCGTCTTGTCAGCCTTGGGATGAATACGGATTTCCTAAAAAGTAAATCGAAGCACATTAAATATTGCTCATAGAGAGATAAGGTCAACAATTAAGGTACCTTCATAGCCTCCTTGTCGGGAATGTGGACAGAGCGCAGTTGGCCGTTCAATTCGAAGAACACCTCGCGCTTTCCATTCGGTTTGAGATCGGCAGCCATGGCCAAGGCCTTCATGCTCAGCGTCTTGCCGCGCTCTAAGGTAACCTCGAACTCTTCGCCTACTTTGGGGCCTGACAGGAATATGCGCGTATCCAGCTTGTCGACGGGACCGAATTGCTCGCGGTAATGCAAGAACTCATTGGTCACCTGTGGATAGAGCGCTGCCGAAACAACATCACGCTCGGTAACATTTACATGAGATTCGCTCAGCTCGGCCTTCAGCTTGTCAAAGTCCAGTGGCGCCATCTCAGCACCAGGTCGGCCTTCGATGCGTGGCATGTCCTTCAGAACACGTGAACGGAATGGTTCTGGGAAGCCGCCATATGGAATACCGATATAGCCCTGCAGGTACTCGATCACCGATTTGGGGAAGGAGAGCTCTTCGGCTTTCTCAACCACTTGAGCACCATTCAGATTGTTCTGCACCATGAACTGAGCCAAGTCACCCACAACCTTGGATGACGGAGTAACCTTAATGATGTCGCCCAACACGAAGTTGGCCTCACGGTAAGCCTTCTTGACATCCTCAAACATATCGCCCAGACCTAGGGAGAACGCCTGGAACTGCAGATTGGTATATTGACCACCGGGGATTTCGTTCAGGTAGACATCGGCATTTCCTGATCTCATCGTTGTGGTGCATTCAAACGGTCCGTAGAGAGTACGGGTTTGCTCCCAGTACGCCGAATACTCGGAAATATCGGCCAAATCCAGCTGTGTGTCCAAGGGAGTGCCCTGCAGAGAGGCGACTACCGCTCCCATACTTGGCTGCGAGGTCATTCCAGACATCGAGTCGACGGCCACGTCTACAACATCAGCTCCAGCCTGAGCACAGGAAAGCATAGATGCAACACCGGCTCCAGAGGTGTCATGAGTGTGAACATGGATTGGAACGTCGGGATGCTTGTCGCGGATGGCAGTGATCAGCAGCCTATAATTCGAGCGGATCAATGAAATATATGCTGGTAACTCAAGGAATGGTTCACACGTACTTAGCCGACTCTGGCTTCAACAGACCCGCCATGTCCTTGATGCAGAGGACGTGAGTGCCCGCCTTGACGAGCTCGTCAGCCAAGTTTGTGTAGTACTTGAGATCGTATTTGGTTCTCTTGGGATCTCCCACATCTCCGGTGTAGGAGATGGCCGCCTCTACAACACCGCCTGCCTTGCCTGCCGCCTCCATGCCGAGGATCAAGTTCGGCAAGTAGTTAAGCGAGTCGAACACTCGGAAAATGTCCATGCCAGTTTGCACCTGAAACATTGGTGTCATTCATTGTTGTCTCTATAAGAATGCTACAGGATCTTACCGCTAGCTCGCAGAACTTGTAGACCACATTGTCTGGGTAACTGGTGTATCCAACGGCATTGGCGCCGCGCAACAGCATTTGGAATGGAATGTTCGGAATGCGCTTGCGCATCTCTTCCAGGCGCTCCCATGGGCACTCGTGCAGAAACCGTAGAGCTACATCGAAAGTGGCTCCACCCCAGTTTTCGAGCGAGTACAGATTGTTAAACTTGTGCGCCACGTATGGCGATATTTTGAGCAGGTCGTGGGTGCGCACACGCGTGGCCATCAGAGATTGATGGGCATCACGGAAAGTGGTGTCCATGAGGAGTAGGTTCTTTCGAGAACGCACCTCCTTGGCAAATGCTGCGGGACCTTCGCGCACAATGATGTCACGCAGACCCTGTGGTGGCTCCGTGACTGCGGCGTAGAGTTTTTCAAAATTAGAATTTCGTTGTATATAATAGACACATGCACTTAGAAAGCTAAATATAAAGCAGTCCAAAATACGAACAAACAAATTTTAATTCAAGCCACCAAAAGTAACTATGTGTATATGTGTGTAGGTATGCAAAAACCAATAAAAACCCGTTTAAATAATGTGCTTGAGTAAACTGTGTTTACGTACTGTATGTACCTAAATGTGCCTAAGTGTACCTACAAGGTACTAAAAAGGTTGGTAACTTTTGTGTGGAAATGGAAGATTGATGATATAAATTTATTACTGATTATTGTTTCATAATTAATAATTTTGAAATTTTATCCAATACTTACAACCAATTTTGTGAATTATATAATTAATATAAGCAAGCGATTAAATTTTCTGCAATTTTTTATGTTTATACTAAAAACGACGTATTGATTTAAAATCGAACCCATTTCTTAAATAATAAATATTTAACTTGATAAGTTTGTATACCATATTTTCCTTTAAGCATATCTGAAATACTTTTATTCTAAAATATTTTCCCCAACAAAGTTAAGATGTTATAAATTCTAAATTGAGCTTAAACTTTATGTATATTAGATTGCTTGACTCTAAATTATTGTATATAATAATATAATACTACCTAATTGGCTTTTTGTTATGTTAATCCAAGCTAAGGCCGAAGCTCTCAACATACTCCTGAATTGAGTGAGTAAAGTATACTAGTAATACATTTGATAGCCCATATATAATACTATATATTCATAAGAATTTAGCAAGTATTTTGTATTTACATATGAGTTTGATCAGATTCGATCGGGGCTGATGATATAGTAAGAAGTGCAGCGTTAAACGTACCTTTTGCCCCGCCTCTCTTTTCACGTTCTAAGGCTTCCGGGGACAGATCTTCAGTGGAATGATTAGATCATGACAACATTTCGTTTATGAACAAGTGTGTGTAAAGGGGTGTTGGTGTATGTGTGTGTGTAGGACGATTGTTTTTGCATATGGTAATTGTTGCAAAAGCAAAAGTTTGATTGTGTTTTTTTTTTTTTTTTTTTTTTTTTTTTTAGAAAGAATAAAGTAAAAAGAAATGCAAAACATAAATTTAACATATTAATGAACGCATATATATATAACGAGACAGGTGCTGTTAAGAAAAGGAAAATGACTTCTAGTAAAAGTTAAAGTTTTTAACTTGAATCGTAAAGAATTTTTAATACGATTTGTTTAATAAATGTCAAAAGTACTTTAAATTAAAGGAATTGGCATCAATATAATTTTATCAGATTAAACTTTAATGAATTTTACTTTAACTTTTAGTCAGAAGTTTAATTATTCAAATAAAATCAAAGCTAACTAAATTACTATAAAAAATTCTATTTTAAAATAAAAATTTCAATAACTCTGACTTTATATCTATTTTGCAAACTTCTATTTTTATATATTTTTTATTATTATATAATTTGAAATTTCATGCCAATTTAAATAATCAAAACTGGACTAAAGTCCAAAGATTAATATTTTCTAGTGAATAGAAAAGTTGATTTACGTAAGAATTTTGAAATTTTCTAGTGATTTCTCAAACAAGCTTTACATTGAAAGAGAAATGAAAAGAACATAGAATGTTTTCCAATTTAATGAACCAATTTGATAGACAACAAAATCTGAAAGGCAAAAGTTATCAAGACTAAAAGCTGAAACAATAATTAAAGCGACAGCCATTTGATAGCCACAAATCCGAAAAGCGCATGCCTTGAACCATCTAAACAAGTGCACTTACCCAGCGGCACCTGCGGCACATGAGGATTCACCTCGGCGGGCTTCAGGGATGTCGCCAATGGCGTCTGTGGCCCATTGACCAGCACTTCGCCCAAATAGTTGAGCAGCTTTTGAGCACGATTCTGGGTAGTAGAGAACTTGAACAGCTGTGGATGCTCGTCTATAAAGTAGGTGTCCAGTACGCCGTGCAGGAACTTCTGGTTCTCGAGCACGTTCAGCAGGAAGGGAATATTCGTCTTGACGCCACGAATACGGAACTCACGCAGTGCGCGGTTCATCTTGGACGCTGAGCTCTGCAGATCACTGGCATGGGATATCACTTTGACCAGCAGCGAATCGTAGTAGGGCGAGATGATAGCTCCAGCATAGGTCGAGGCACTGTCTAGACGAATGCCCATGCCCTCGCCGGAACGGAAGACCTCGAGGCGGCCGGTGTTGGGCTGGAAGTCGTTGGCGGGATCCTCGGTGGTGACACGGCACTGAATAGCAAAGCCACGTGGCACAACATTCTCCTGGGTGAGTCCCAGCTCCTTGAGGGTCATACCCTCGGCAATGCGAATCTGCGACTGTACCAAATCGATGCCGGTAATCTCCTCAGTCACTGTGTGCTCCACCTGCAATCTGGCGTTCACTTCGATGAAGTAGAAGTTTCCAGACTCATCGCACAGGAACTCCACAGTGCCAGCATTCTCGTATCCCACATGCTTGGCCAGCCGGACTGCTGCCTCGGTCATCTTGTCGCGAGTTTCAACAGGCAGACGTGGAGCAGGCGCGATCTCAACCACTTTCTGGTGGCGACGCTGCACAGAGCAGTCACGCTCATATAAATGTACAACATTTCCTGCCTTATCGCCCAGCAGTTGGACTTCAATGTGGCGGGGTCGCTCAATAAACTTCTCAATGAACATTGCGCCATTGCCAAAGGCCGCCTTGGCCTCGGAGCTGGCACGCTCAAAGTTCTCCTCGACTTCTTCCATTTTGCGGACCACACGCATGCCACGGCCGCCACCGCCGTACGCTGCCTTGAAGATGACAGGAAGACCATGCTTTTGGCAGAATGCCAATGCCTCCTCCTTAGAGGTAACTGGGCCATCTGTGCCTGGAACAATGGGAACACCCGCTTCTATAGCCGCAATACGCGCAGCCACCTTGTCACCCATGTTCTGCACCACCTTGGGCGAGGGGCCGATAAAGCGAAGTCCAGCATCGATAACGGCCTGGGCAAAGTCGCTGCGCTCGGAGAGGAAACCATAACCGGGATGCACTGCATCAATGTCGTTCTCCTTGCAAACGCGAATGATCTCTGGAATGTTGAGGTAGGCTTCCACCGGTGCCAGGCCCTTGCCGACCATATATGACTCGTCGGCCTTCTGACGATGCATGTGCATTTTGTCCTGCTCCGAGTAGATGGCCACCGACTTGATGCCTAACTCAGTGCAGGCACGAAACACGCGAATCGCAATCTCGCCACGATTGGCCACCAGCACCGATCGGATGGGTTTGTATTCGACCTGCAAATCGAGATGTTAGAGTGAGCTGAATTGAAGGGGGAGTGGGAGGACTTACCTGAGTGGAATAGGCATTTTTGTTGATGAAGTAAAGTCTCACACGAGGAATCGCTTTGCGCAGCGTCCTGAATGCGGCTTGAGATTCCGGCAGAAACATTGTCAGGCTTTAGTTAATCGAAAGACAACTGAAAGAGACAATGGATTCATATTAAAATTTGGTCATAGGGTTTCTCTATTTCTCTACCCCAATGAACTTAACTCTCATCTAAACTCCGCCCTTATGCAGTTGACCAACTCAATAATTGGCTCCATTCATGCGAAATATATGATATATCAAACCTCAACATTGTCATTATTGTCAATTTTATTATTTGAATGAGCCTGATGATGGTGCTAATAAAGTTGCTTATCTTTCCCATTATCTTTATACTCCTATCTGTATAGTTAACTACAGTTAACATGTGCATGCCTATGTATATTCAGGTATTTATTAACATTGGACACATGTACGAATAGTTCTACTTTCAGATATGTATGCGTACATATATTATATAATATTGACTGAATCATGTCTTTTTTATATTTATTTGGTTTCCAATGTGCTTTTCTTTGGATTCGAACAGCTACGATTATTTCGGTTAATTTCAGTTAATAAAAGTGTATCACAAATTAGTACACATTATTTCTTGACAAGGTTTATGAGAAGACTTTTATTTATTATGATATAGACGAATTTATAGTATGTAAACAAATAAACCCCATCCCTAGATAACATTTCTAACTTTAGATTCACGTTTGGTTTAGTTTCTGTTAATTCTACAAAATCGTTTTATATTGTTTAACAAATTTTATTTTGGTTAAGGCCAGAGTAATTTACATACATCATGTTTTGATGCTATAAAAGCAGATGATAAAACCACAAATTAAATCATAATTCTGTTATAAAAGCAGATGAAGACACCACAAATTAACGGCCTTAAGAATTTACAATTGTATTTAAGTAAGTGTGAAAGAGCTATTAAAAAAAATAATACATTTTTATTGGTAAGGTCTTTAAGTTTGCCATTATTGTTTGACTATACAAAATAATAAAAAAAAAGTTAAAAATAAAATAAAGTTAGTCATCTTTATCTCATATTTATTTTACTTCATCTAAAATATTTATCTTGTATATTCAAGATATTTAAGTCAACGAAATATTTATCGTTTCTATTAAAAATATTTAAATCTGTGTTTACCTTTTAACACCTTCATATCAAGTTTTAGTTTGTCTTTAGCTTATTTATTCTTTACTTTCATTACGAATATACAGACAGCTGCAAATTTGCCTAAGTAATTTCTGTTTCTCTGAGTTTATTATATAAATATACAATTTTTTTTTTATTTTTAAAATCATAACAGATTAAGAAATAAAACAATTATATGACAAAAAATTAAATAATTTATGAAATTATTTTTGTATGAATAATGGACTCTAATGGATTGATAATGGAAAGTTTTTTATTTTTTCTTTTTTTTTTTTTTTAAGGTAAGTATTATTATTCTAAGCAGTTCTATTAATAGGTGACACTTTTCTGGCGTAAACATACTCAGAACGAATGACGTTTCTGTTATTCAACACATTCAAATTTTCCATACATAATGTTTTTAAATAAAAAATAAATAAATAAATAAAAAAAAAAACAGGAAAAAGATTAACTAATTTTCTTGCGGAACAACGAATTAAAGAAACTATTCCAAAATAGGTTTTTGGGTCAACAAGCTATAAATGCTTTCACTAAAAATGTTTTCTAAAATGCTAAGATCATATCTAATTTTGATAACGATTTGTATCGACGCAAAAAAGGAAATTCCCTTATTAAATTATATTTAAACAAGTCATTATTGTACGTACATATTTTAAACAAAAATACTATTAACAACCGTCTAATCTGTGCAGTAAAAAGTCTTACCGAAATTTCGTCATAAAATCGTTAAGAGCCAGACGTGAAATTTGTTGAGGACAGATAATACACTTTAAAAAAAACCTGTAATCCATATAAAATATATGGCTGCCGATAAAAGCAATCGAATTCATTGATAATTCTATTTTGTTGTTGTTTATTTTTACGCTCATAATATAAAAGGCAATTCATAAATGTAGAAAACCCGTCTGCACGCATATATAAACATGTAGATATACGTTTAAACATATTTGTAAACACATACATACATACATATATACATAGATATATTTACATTTCACACAGGTTGTGGCAAAAAGAGTATCTGCTAGTCTGATACCGCCATTCTAAGTTGTTATGCATCATTCGAGTTAAGATCAAAACAAGCTAAAACCGTAAAACCCAACAATTGCAATTGGAAACTTGTCAATTAACACCCCAACATTCCGTATTGCCAACCCCAAAGCAACAAATTAACACACCCCGTTCATAGAGCCACTATTTGGGGACTGGAAGTCAGGGAGCACGCAATTTAATGGAGACTTTTCGCTTTGTTTACATGTGTAAGAGTTGCGGGTCGCACACCCATGTCAATACAATGATTTATCCTTGTATGTGTGTATGTATGTTCACATTATAATATGCGTATGTATGTACATACATATGTTGGCTTGCCGCAATGACCGATTATGTAATGATTATTGCAATAATAAGACAGACAGACGAGCCGCCTTAGAATGTGCACAGCAGTCAGACGGTCAGACGGTCAGTCGGTCGTTCGGTTTGGTCGAATGATTTGGTGATTACGCTGCTGCTGCTTGCTTGTTGATTGCCGCTCACTTTTACTCTATATTCGTTCATACGCACATATGTACGTACGTACGTATGTATGTATGTATGTATATATAGAATTGCGCGTATGTACATATGTATGTGCGCACACTTATGCACGATCTTGAGCACACGTTGCTAAGGTCAAAGACGTTTCCACTGCGGCATAGGCCGCGCCTGCTCTGGACACATTGATTATCCGTTAAAATGATAAAGTGACAAACGCAGAAAAAAACCTATATATAAATACATACAAATATACACTTGCACATTACGTATACTTATGTATGTATGTATTTCTTATGCCATATATGCACACACACACACATTTATTTGTTCGTCTGCGTCGCAAAAAGGAACTAGGACTAGTTCGCAGACAGCACAGTGAGTAGAAAAAGTATTCGCACAGGCAAGTAAATCAACATTTGTTCAATGTTCGTCAATTTTGATTGATTGTCACACAAAGTGAAAGCAATTAAATTAAATAGCTAAACTTTGATTTGCTGTGCGCTGCTTGACTTTCAGGCTATGAAATTCATAATACAAATATTTTTTATTTTATCCACAATGCTGTTTGCTTTTGGTTGGTTGTTTTTATACATACGTCACTATGTATATATACATATGCGTATGCATATATTTTATTAACGTAAGTGATGGCACATGCCTTCATTTTGTCAAGCACGTTTTGGCTGGCAGCGAAACCATAAGAAGGCTAGATATATGGGGCATAATAAAATGGACCCGAACAGCAGGCATAGATAATGAAGGGAGTGTGGGGGAACATTTCTACATATGTATGTGTCTGTCTGTCTATGTATGCTTGTAAAAGTGCAGTTACATTCATACATAAGCGCTTGTTACGTATCAATTAGCAATTTAGTATGCACGCAACTAAATATACATATGTACATGTATAATATATACATATGTCGTATGTACATATATATGTTTGAACATACCCTTTGGAATCACAATATGTCCAGCTGCTCCCTGTTGTTATCCCTGGATAGAATCTTTCGAGCACACTTTTAATTCAACTTCACCGCACAATTAGCACACGCTGTGATAACTAAAAACAGTTGAAATAATACAAGACGATTTTACAGTTATAGTGTATGTAAAACAATTTAGCAAATGTATAAATCACATAACTGTTATATAAACTAGCGTGGTTTTGAAATCGAAATCGACAAAATTAACTTCAGCGCAAATAAAAAAACACAAGGAATTAACAAATTACTCTTTAGAATTAGCAACTAGCTAACACAAAAATGTACATGCGTGTGTGTGTGTGTGTCTATCTCTTTACATACATACTATGTATGTTTGTGCTTGTAATACATACATATGTATTTGTATGTGCGTTGAATTTCTGTTTGGGAAGGTAGACCACCTCGGTACAATTTACGTTGAATATTTCACAACTGTTTCTGCCCGGGAGCTCGAGCACTGCGTACGGCTGGCACCAAAGCTTAATATTCAACTGACGGACGCTGTCGAAAAAACTTGAAAGTTTACACTGTATTGCCGGTGGCGGCTGCCCACAGTTGCTCCCGTGTGCGCTCTCTCTCTCTCTCTCTCTCTCTCTCTCTTTACTGGCTCTCTCTCCCTCAATCTGTGGCTGCCTTTCGCTCTTTCGCTTCGATTTTTCGTGGATGGCTCTCGCACTTTCGAATAGTGTATGCGTGCGCCTAACAGCCGTCAGAGCCAGCAATAACAACTAAGTTGTGTACTTTGGCCCAAAAACAACAACAATCGCAGAATTGTGTTATGTGTGTGAGTGTCAGAGGCCGGCTAAGAGTAAACTAGTTAAGCTCCAAGGAGAGAAACAGCTGTTTTGCTGGTACCTAAAGTATATGTACCTTTTATAGATTTGCATTTTTGACATTGTTGCATACATACATACATATAGGTAAATGTAAATATACATATGTACACATATAAATATTAACTAAGTATACATATATAAATAAACATGTGCATGGAATAAAACTAAACTAAAACAATATTCGTTTCTCTGTTGATCAAATGTAGCAATAGTATATAGGATTATTAACTTTAAAAAAATGACAAAAAATATGGAAGTTTATATATTTTGTTACGTTATGTTATGTTACATAAGTCTAAGACTAGAAGTATAAAAGTTTAATAGTTCTTGATAGTATTAGAAACTTATGTCAATTTTTATTTTGGTGTCTACAGCTCTTATAGATAAGAGCGAGAAGTAGACATGTATATATGTATACATATGTATACATACATACATATGTACATACATACGTGATTGTATAGACAGATTGACTATTAGATGAACTGAGAGATAGAAATCAGTAGTTGCCTGTTTATTAAGATCGAAAAATATATAATTATAATATAATATTATATATAGAGAGAAACACAGATTTAATTTAGTTTTGTTCTCTATTTAAATAGAGGTGAATAATTTAGTTGCAATATATTTAATTATGCAGCGTCTCAGCATCTCATTTTTTATTATAAATGCAAATTAATAGGTGAAAATTGAATTAATTACAGGTATATACAAATAGTTCAATCGACACAGATTCCTTAATAGTTAGTTATTTAAATTATATTTAAATTAATTATTATTAAATATGTGACATAATTATAACAATATATATTAGATAGATAAAAATATAGACATAGTTAAAATTATAAATATTCATTGTATTATAGATGCATTTGAATGGAGGTATATATATATAGACTTATAGAGACATAGATAATAATATAGACAGAAAGAAATATTCATTTAAAAATTAATTTATCTACAGCTATCTGATAATGCACCTCGAGTCGCACCCAGCTTATTCCAGCTCTACCTCAAAGTTTGTATCAATAGTTTATCAATAGACTCTTTTTGCATAGCATCTAATCTCATTCGCTTTCTTTCTCACTCTCTAACTTGTCCTCTCTCTCCTTCACACTCTTATAATTATACAATTTTAAAACATATATATAAAATATTTATAGTTTGTGATAAGACGAATTTCGTATTAAAAACTTCAGTTCAGGTCTGCCGTCATTTTGGCATAATTAATTAATTAATAACAAAAACTAAAAACAAAACTTAGATGCCACACTGTGAGAGCTTATAGATAGAGCTGATAGATATTCGCCAAGGCCCTGATAACTGGGCCGATAGCCGCAGCCGCAGCCGCAGCCCCAGCCCCAGCTGTCATTGTCGACTCCGGCGAAGGTCAGCGAAAGTGCGAATCAAGTTCAGTATCAAATCGTCCAAATGACCAAACATGTCGTACGATTATTGTACATACATACATATGAACATATATACGGCATCCAGACAGGTTGTTAAACAACAAATTTGAACGTCTATAACGCACGCGCACAATCAAAGCGTTTCAATATATTTAATGCGCTTGCTGTTAGTCTTACGAAAGATGATATTGCTATAATATTATATATGAGTAATGGTGATGGTATATTTTTACATGGATGACATATTGTTCATTTTATATAATAATTTCTATTATCAAATTAAATTCTTATAATAATCTTTGTACACAGCACTGTAGGGTATTTAAATTACCAGTCTATCTGCAAAAATATATATTTATATTTTATATTTTATAAAATTTGATTAACAAACATGCAATTGAACAAATGAATGAACTTTATACGAAAGGAACTTAAACTAGTAGCTTGCTTTTTACTTATTAATATTAGAATTATTATAATAATATGCAACTAATTATATACTCAGCTGTAGGGTATTTGAAGTCCCCGCTGGCTGAAGAATACGTCTTTTTCTTTATAAATATATTTTGGTCGCCGTCTGTCTGCTATATTCGCATAGCACGTGCCGTTAATCAAGGCGGTAGATTCCACATAGTCTTCCATTTATAATAATAAGATAATGTTTTATTTTAAATAAAACGGCGCCTGGGCGTATTTACTTATATAAATGATCTTATCTTAAATAACCTTAACTTATCTATACACCCATATATATATATATATAGTATTTGGCTGTGACTTGCTTTCCTATAACTTGGCTCGCTTATAGCTTACTCTACCTGTTATCTACCAAAGTGTGTGTGATTAACAGAAATATTCCTACCTCAATCTTTACAAGATAACGAAATAATTCATTAAAGGCAAGGCGTGGCACGGGGAAACAGTTCTTGGGTCAAATTTTATCTAGTACGGTCTGGGGGCCACGTAGAGCTCTATGAAATATTATATTTATTTCTTGGAAATGCCAATGTTAAATTGTCCCCAAGTGATTAATGTTCATGTTTGGATGGTTTATTAGCAGAATTAGGTTATATTCGAAATGAAAGGTATTCAAGAGATTAAATATGTACCTATGCGAATATAATAAAAAATGAGTATTAATTTTTTTTCCTTTTTGTAGAATCATTTGATTTCTGGGCGACTGTTTCTATAGGAGCTATATAATATAGTCATCCGATGTTGATAAGATTTTTTGCTAATGCATGGCGTTAATATGGTGAAGCTTAGAAGTTCACAACCTTGTTGAATAGATCTTTGAACAGCGCGTGGCCGGGTATGATTGACTGGAAGATACCTTGACTTCTGTGTTGGGCTGATGCCTTGAGTATATTTATTTAATTTGTTGAAAAACCGCTTTGAGTATGCATACACATTTATTCGCATTTATTCATTCATAGTTTAGCCTTTTTAAAGTATTGGTTCTTCCTTAAGAACAACTGGTTCGCCATCTAGTTTTCGTATAGTTGGCAGGCGCTTGATACACTCAGCTCTCCAAGTGGGCTCATCTAGGCCCTCCGATAAGGGATTGCCCACAACCACTAAATCCTCAAGAGTTTCTATTTCGGCTAAGCGATTAAACTCCGACCAATCCTTGATTAAGTTATTACTGATGTAAAGCACCTTCAGACACTTCAGAGCACTCAAACCTTTTAGTTTTTCAATAAGATTGTAGCTAAGCCAGAGTTCTTCCAATGTTTCCGCAACAGCTTCCTAAATATTAGATTTGTAAGTATATATCAGTAGATAACTAATGTGTATTTAATAACTATCTTTAGTAACGTACCAATCCTGATATTTGCTTAATATAATTCCGCGATAAGGATAAAACCTTCAAACATTTCATGCCAGACAGACCAAAAATTTTCTCAATCATATTTGTTGACAAGCTGATTCTTCTGCAATATATGGAATTTCAATATTGAATTTCAATAATTTTGGATTGGGATATTACTCGCAGCACACTAGCGTTCCTAATGTATTATCCATTTTCTCAATCGGTGGCCATTGAAATTGCAAATCTATTTGTTTGGCAGTCAGCGAATTTTGTTGCTCTCGATCTTCCCAACGTTTCAGCGCTTCCTTAATTGTTGTTGCCTTTGACATTTTGCAATCGAACTGGAATTCTCGACTATCTTATGTATAGTCCATACGCCCAAGCCTTCGTCATAAACAAATTTCTGTTGCTATTAGCAACCAACAAACATTTAAGTTTATTAGAAATTAAACTAAGCAGCTTTGATGGTTCAATGCTCTTGCACGACAGCTGTGGAAGATATAGATATTGTCACATATTCGATATGCATATAAAATTATATAATTTTTACATTTTTGTTCGACTTTATTTTACGTGAACAAATATTCCAAGTTTCAAGGTGCTAGTAGCAAAAGCAGGGAAAAGCTTTCAGCCGTACCTATGTATGTGTGTAGGCTTTGACTCGAATGCATGCATATACATACATATGTGTGTGCATAGAATCACTAAACAAACAACACATACATAGATGTGTAGTCTAGAATAATCAGTTACAACCCGCAAAAAATGTGTAGAGCAGATTCCGCCAACCACTTCTACCACTTTCTACTCATTACACACGCTCTTATACTCTAATAGTCTTATACTCTCAAAAAGCCATGTAATCTTGCATAGTGCGATCGAGCGAGATCGCCACTATCTCTTTACCAGTTTCACTTCATCAGTTTCAGTTTACTCTCCGCCGCTCTCTCAAATTTGAATATGTATATGTGCATGCATTTACGCAGCATTGCACAAAAGTTGACACTTTTATTCTAAGAGAGAAGTATGGCTACAATGTTAAAGGGCTCGTCATACTCATTTCAAAGTTTTCGTTTTTGTATAAGTATTTTAGGAAAGAGTAACAAAACGTTGTTGGGATTCGAAGAATATATTTTTTGTGTAAATAAGCAGTACACATGCACAATAACATTTATTTGAGCGCTGAAGCCTGTTGAGTTAATGAGTAAAGGATGAGAGAAAAAATTTCAAATATTTGGCGCGATGCCTACCGAAGCGCCTAGGTATTTTGTAACTTGGCTTCGGGGGGCAATTAAAGTACTTTTATTTTGAGTAAATTTGTGAATAATTTTATTATTAGCAAAGTATTTCTTACTTCGCATACCTGTTTTTTTTATTTTTATTTTTTTAATTTAATTTGTTTCATTTAACTTGTGAAAAACAGGGAAGACCGACCACATTTTGTTCCTAAAATGCGCAGTTCACAACGTGTGAAAGTCAGAAAAGGGGCAGATCGTCACATACTGAGCCAAAACGGATGATCAGTTAGTGGGTTAAAGAACTCTACAAGGCTATGAGGCCAATGAGCTGACCTGGAACTGGTTAGCGTGAATAAGTAAATCAGGCAATGTATATTACTTTATCGTCGTTTACTACAAATAAAAAATTCACAATTATTATTATTACAATTACAAATTTTATTATTACACATGTACTGGTTACATAAATTTGCAGAGAAACAATATTCAAATTTTCAAAATATCCCACACGCAGTCTATTGTGAAATTGTTATAGAAAATCGGCATCTTTGAGCCTCTAATAAATAAAATCCAATTGAGGCGCTTAATTCGTGACCTTCGTTCGTTGAACATATTTGTAGGGTATTGCATATATACACTCATAAAATGATTCTTATTATAGAAAGGACCACTTTATTTTTAATTAGATAGCACAGATAGCACATACACAAAGAAAAAGTATCAAATACCGCAAATAAATTAAATTTGATTCTGCGAAATAGATAAAATACTATAAAAAAAAAATTACGTGGTATTAAAAATTACTTAATCTTAAACCTTAAATAGCGATATCGGTTCATTTTTTAGTATTCATTTCTTGGATCCATAGGACTGATGGTCTTTGAAATTTTCGATAAGTACAAACTTTAGATGGAATTTAGTCACGAGACCTAAAAGAATTGAAATGTTGTTAACTTAACTATTGATAGATGTTATTTTTTTGTTTAGATGTTGCTGACGATTGCTGCCTGCTATGTACTACCACCAACCGTGTTCTATGGTTGGTGGTATTACTATTCATTTATAAATGTGTATAAATTACATTTTTATGTTCACAAAATATATTGAAGAAAAAAGAGTTATTCTGTAATTATTTCCACAGTTAAAAAGTGAAAATTTTTTCTAATGTACTTTTAAAATTTTTATCTATATCAAGGTTTTATTTATTTTTTGGCGCCACTTTAAGTTAGGTGTGGCCAGTGCGAGATTAAATCAGAATTCCTAATTTAAGCACTAAACACTTGTTGCTCATTCAAAAATATGATTAGTTATTTAACTGACAATATTAAGCATCTGAATAAAGCCTTCAAACATTAAATAAATGAAATATTAAACCCATCAAGAGAATAAATATTGTTTTATACTATTGGCCTTACTATTATATCGATATATGACTTATCGAGTATATCGATAATTCGCTGATTCACAATCAAATTTCGCCGACGTAAAAGTTTTATTTATTATAAACGTTTCGCGTGGATCTGCAACGTACGATGGCTTCATCAATTTATGCCGATGTGCAACAAGGACCGGCAATTGAAGTGTTTGCCTTAACGCAAGCATTTAGGGATGATGTTAGTACACCGAAAGTCAATTTGTCCGTAGGCGGTAAGTATTGTGACACTAAACAAACATAGTTATAAATATAAATATTAATATATATGTACATACATATATTCATATTTATATAATTCCGGTAATTTGACCTTGCGTTACATCCCTTTATATATAAATACATATGTACATGTTTGGATGCTAAACAAGAAATATAAATGGAATGCACTATAAATATAGATAAATATATGTATGCATGTGAATATAAGTGCTTATTAAAGTATTCCATTCGTTTTGAATGCTGTTCTAATTGGCGGCGCATCTCTAGTTCGTGTTCCGCTAAATAAATATGTATGTATGTAATATGTGCTTACGTGTAGGTATGTATGGCTAGGTGCTTGTAATATTGTATTTATATGTTTGTATGTACATATATATAGAGCTTAGATAGCAAGTAAGCTTCGTATAGAGGGCATTTGGATGTCAAATCTTTCAGTCAATGAACTGCTATTCTTTTCAACAGCCGGTTAAAAATGACCATTCATACAAACATATATCTTTACAAATGCCTATACATACATATAATACAAGATTTATGGATATAGCATAGACAATAAATGTATTTATGAACCCAAATTTCTATTTATGTTTTCATACCTACAAACAAATTCAACTAAATTAGTTTATGTGTGCACGCATGCACACATACTTATATACATGTTTAATCTTCTATGCATATATTATAAGTTAAACTACGTCAATTGTTTAGTCAAAATATCAAATTGTTTTCAGTTCTGTGTAACAGATTATGAACTGTGATCCAAATAATAATACTCAATAATCATTTGCAGTGAATTTGTATGAAGTGACCTTTATTCCCTAATCATTGGCTCGTATCTTATCAAATATCAGCTGATTTGTCTTTAATAAACGCACCGAGATATATGTATATATATATATTTGTATGTACATATTTTTCCGGCACCCCATAATGGAAACAAATTGATATTGATTGGCATTTTTATGAATCTTTTTTCTTGAATTTGTAGTAGATTTGTTTTATTTAAACATCTTAAAGAAATATGAAATTATAGATCTTTCTTAAGATCCCTTTAAATAATTAACATCTCTTAATATTTGTGTCTGGTTCCCTAATTTTTAAGAAATGGAACATGATTGTCATTTTAATATTAAGAACTTCTCAATTTCTCTTTTATAATATATAATCCAAGGCTTATCTCATTAACAGCTTACCGAACTAATGAGGGTCAGCCATGGGTCCTGCCTGTGGTAAGAAAAACAGAAGTGTCCATCGCGACCGATGAGACAATTAATCATGAGTATTTGCCAGTAACGGGTGAGTTTTGAGATAATACCAACACGCGCTTGACTAATAACATATGTACATATATATTTTAGGATTGGATACGTTTACGCGTGCAGCAACTGAATTAGTCTTAGGTGCGGACTCAATAGCATTAAAAGAGAAACGTGTAAGTTTTCCATATGAACTGTACTCGTACAATGGAACAGAGATATATTTTTAAATATATAATAGAGATGAGTAGAAAAAGAATAAAAGGCTTTGAGTGCAAAATATAAAATTAATGATAGGGAGAAGAGCAATAGCAACGAGTATGTAGTCGTATACTTTATATTTTTTATATTACATATATTCCCCATTTATTATATTGCAGGCCTTTGGTGTGCAAACGATTTCTGGAACAGGAGCTCTGCGCGTAGCTGCTGAATTTCTGCTTCGTCAATTAAAGCGTAACACTGTATACTACTCGAATCCGACATGGGAGAATCATCACAAGATTTTTGCCGATACCGGATTTACCAGTCTGAGCTCGTATCGCTATTGGGACCAAAACAAACGTCAGCTGGATTTGGAGGGCATGCTCGCTGATTTAGATAAGGCGCCAGCTGGTGCAGTCATTATCTTACATGCGTGTGCACACAATCCTACGGGCATGGATCCCACTCAGGACCAATGGAAGAAAATTGCCGATCTTATTGAGCGGAAGAAACTATTCCCACTTTTTGATTCGGCATACCAGGGCTTTGCCAGCGGCGATCCAGATCTGGATGCCTGGGCGATACGTTACTTTGTGGATCGTGGATTCGAGCTATTCGTTTGCCAATCGTTTGCTAAGAATTTCGGCTTGTACTGCGAGAGAGTTGGAAACTTAACGATAGTACAGCGAAGCGGCGCCACCCGTGACCAGATCCATTCGCAGATAACTCTTCTCATTCGCGGCCTGTACTCAAATCCACCAGCGTATGGAGCTCGCATTGTGTCCAAGGTATTGAATACACCTGCACTGCGTCAAGAGTGGATGGACTGCATCAAGGCAATGTCGAGTCGCATCCGGGAAATGCGTAAACTTCTGCGAGACAAGCTCGTGGAATTGGGAACACCCGGCAATTGGGACCACATTGTCAACCAGATTGGCATGTTCTCCTACACGGGCCTCAATGAGAAACAAGTAGCCGTGCTGATCAAGGAGTATCACATTTATTTGCTGAAAACTGGCAGAATAAATATGTGCGGCCTGAATACTGGAAATATTGAATATGTGGCAAAGGCTATTCATGCAGCTGTGACCTTAACTCCAGCTAACTTATAAGAAACGAGAATCAATTCTTAAAGAATGGTGTTCTTCACTTCCGCATGCATTAGGAGATTGCATTTTCTAGAATTATACAAGTGTATTAATAGCTCTGCTTAGCATTTTATAGTAAATTTGTAATCAATGTCAACTGAAATGCATTAATCAAATAAATATGTAATCGAATTCTTGTGTTTGTTATTTTCACCTTCATACTAGGTTTTATCTGTATTGCCTATTTGATTCGAAACATAGACAGACATATATTTCAATCAGAATTTTGTATCAGTTTTTGTGTATCGATTAATATTACACATCTATGTATCTTACAAAAAAAAAAAAAAAGTTAAAAGAGCAACAAATAAGATTTCATTATTTAACTAAAATTCAAGCTCAACATATGTATTTTCAACCATTTTAATTATTTCAATTTGTTTAGGGGTTTATAGCTGAAAAGTTCTACAATAGAGCACCCTGTATATTTCTCTTTTGATTTAACAAAATATACTAAAAAATGCCGAATTTGTTCTCGTAAATATTCTATACAGTGCTGTATAACGTGAGTCTAAAATTGACGAAAGTCTTGTTTAGCTTATCAATTTACAATGGCAGGTAATAATTATATTCAAATCGTTGAAAAACATTTCACTAAGTGCAGCATATATAGACAAGGCGAAACAACAAAAAGCCACCAGTAGCAATGCATCGCCTTCAGCCAATGAAGACAGTGCGCCACTTTTTCCACCAACTAAGCCTGGTAAACCAGCCAATTATGGCACGAACAACACACTGGAGCTCTTGGAGCGCATACCCAGCCAAGTGGTCGATCTCAAGCTGGACGAAGTACTCACTGCCGTTAAAACAGTAGATAATTTGTGCGATTATCCACGCTGCAAGACCAGAACCAGCCTAATGGGCCAGGACTGCGAACACTGCAGCAAACGTTTCTGTTTCAAGCACGGTCTCCCCGAAGTTCACGGCTGTGGCGAGATAAAAAAGCGAGAAGCCCGAAAAGAATTTCTGCATCCCAAGCCATTGAAGACCATACGCCAAGAAGAGGAGCACAAAAATGCCAAAAAGAAGCTAAATGAAAAGCTAAAGAACATGCAAGTGGCGCGTATGCAAAAGACCGGCAGTACTAATGATAAAAAGAAAAAATAGACTTGCACCTCTATCCCGAGGATTCATATAAATAAACATGATGTAATTTTAAAAAATTCCAGTTAAATATTCTGAATATACACGCGTACATTAAAAATGGATCATGCATATATGAATGTACTATATTAATATTGTAAACAATCCGCTGATCGATTTCTTTCCTCGATCAAGGTATTGCTGTACTCCACACGAAGAACCTAGTGTTTAAAAATTGGAAATTCAATTGGATGCCATGGCGCACTGTCGCGCTCTATACCCAGGGACAGTCGCCTGAGCCAAGGATACGCGAGTACTTCTATTACATCGATCACGAAGGCATGGTGTGTAGGTACAGACATGTATATACTATTATATGCATGGGCGTAGGTGTATGCATGCATATGTGCCGTTATTCTTGTTGCCCTTTTGCTTTTCACTTGCAGCTCTTTTTAGACGATGCCAAAATGAAAAACTTCACATCTTGTTTTAAAGAGAAGAAATTCCTAAAATTCTTCTTCAGCCGCCTGCGCTTCAATGAAACACAGCGTTATGAAATGTTTCCCTATTTGTCGCCTTGCGGTCGTGAACGGAATTATATTCGCTGTGATGATACGCCAATTGTTTTTACTGAGCACCTAAAAAAGGATGCAGATGGGCGAACTGATCATATATTAACATATGCACATGGTGGTCCAGATCTGTCGATTCCCTTTCAGCCACATAAACTCTATATGCACCCGCAAACCGGACGAGTGTATCATCCAGCGTGGCCCCAAGTTGGTGGCATTGGTCTCGTGCGGTCTAAATTGGCCATCGAGCTCAGCCAGAGATTCGTGTTTTCTAGTGATGACAAACCGCCCACACATTTTCATTGGGATGACACTGAACTAGAGCTGGAGCATGAGTGGATAAAAAACTGTGAAAAGTTCATAAAGAAGTCTGAATTATAGATCTCAGGAGGCTGCAGGATATTAATTAACTAATAGAATGTTATATAATTTACGCACATATATCGATTGTTATGACTATTCAATGCTTAACGGTTTAAATTCGCCTTCTTTAACTTTAACCCATGATAGACCAGTGGCTGCGCCTCCGCCTCCACTTTCTGCAGGCGAATTTGTGGTCCTTCCGTTTCGTATTTGTTCCAAGACTGGTCCATGTATGTCCTCTTGGAATTTTTCAAATACTATATAATGCGGATCCTCTGTGGGTGGCGTATCATAGATGTGAGCTTTGCTTTCTGCAATACTTTCTTGAACAAGTGCAGCAAATGCGTCTCGGTTAGTGGTCAGTAGCTTGCTTGCTTCCACGTTGCTGAGCTCCTGGATATTGCCCACACTACGTATGCATTCCAAGGGATCGGCAAATATCACTTGCATGTACTTCAGCACTTGCCAAAGGTGATCTTCTCCGCATCTCCACTCCGGGAATGCGTGACTGATGTCTAAGCTGTTTGTGAAAGGACACACAAGTGGATGCACAACGTTTTGTTGGAAAATAATGGCCTTCAATGAATAAATTACATACATATCGTTATAAAAAGTATAAAATATACATAATTAGGTACTTACTGGAGTGGTTTTATCCTCCGGAAAACCATCTGGCAAGAGTATTGAAAAGCGAAATACGCTATTTTCATAGAAACCTTGTCGACCAAAGAACACACCAAACCATTCTAAGAAAATTAAGTTAAATAAGTATTATACTTTCGATGCTGATGCTCCGCAATATAAATATACTCACGCAACGAATTAGCATAGCTCGGAATTACATAGATGCCTGAGACCTTTTCTGACTCAATCATTTTGCTATAAAAAAGTCATTGTTATTGTTTTGGAAATGAAAATTTTTACTTTCTTACTATTCCGCGTGAATTTTATATTCCTGGTGTATTGTTGCAAGTAGTAGTTTATCATCTTTCTTTTGAGCATCGACATCAAGAGTCATATTTATTAGTAGGTAAATAAATTTATAAAGTTTATGCAGCTTAACAAAAATATACGCCTGTTGATATTATTTTTCTTTCTCTAATGTATCGAATACATTGGATATCGATATTAATTATCTTGTAATTTCTGTGAGCATTTGAAATATGGAAATAAAAAGTGCGATGTTTATAGGTTCGACAATATATGGAAACTGAATAAACTGTTGAAGCAAATATAATGGAAGTTAAACTATTCGATTAGTTATGCAATTCAGTTAAATATTTGAATCGAAGTATTTGCTTTAACGAGCTTTGTTTGGTTCTCCTAAGAACTAGTTTTAAAAAATAATTATGATGCAGCCCTGCGCACATTTATTTGTTATAAATTAATCTAAGTATGCGGTAAGTGGCTTTGTCGATAATTTAACTACTTAGAATTTAACTACAAATTTCATGACTAGAATTATACAACAACGAAAATGTATTCTAAGTTATATACAAATCCTGTGACTGCCTGTGACAAGGAGGACTCACAAAATTTGCCAAAGGTAAACAATTATAAAGATGTAGTGCTGGAAGAGAAACACGAAGCTGAAAGCCCCAACAACTTGAAAAATGAAAAGGTTGTGCCTGAATTCTACAACAAGGCGCAAAAGTATTGGTCGGAAGTGCCAGCAACCGTAAACGGGATGCTCGGTGGTCTTGGCTACATAAGCGCAATCGATATACAAGGGTCAAGGATATTTCTACGTGAACTTAAAGTGCCAGGCAAGAAATTAGCTCTGGACTGCGGTGCTGGAATTGGACGAGTGACACGAAATCTTTTAATACCAATGTTCAACACGGTTGATCTGGTTGAACAAGATGCCGCGTTTGCTGAGAAGGCCCGAGAGATATGCACATCAGAGTCCGTATGTCGTAATAGCCTGGGCGAAATATACAATATGGGACTTCAGGAATTCTCACCCACTCATAAATATGATCTAATCTGGAGTCAATGGGTTTTAGGGCATCTGACGGATCCGGATCTTGTGGCATTTTTTCGTCGCATGCGGCTTAGTTTGCAGCCTGGTGCTTACTTTTGCATTAAGGAAAACGTCAGTACATCTAAAAATGTGATAAAGGATGACGAGGATTCGTCAATTACGCGTCCACTTGAATCATATGAGCGCTATTTAAAAGAAGCTGGCTTTCGAATTGTAAGGAAAGTGCGTCAACAAAATTTCCCGAAAGGACTTTTTCCAGTGTATATGATTGCCTGTAAATCACAGCCCATTGGCGGCAATTAGACATATGAATGCTAGCATTAACGAAGTATTTATGACAAATAATATAAAATCTGATATTTAATTGCTTCCTAAGCTAAAAATATACATTTTTCTGCAACTAGTTTAGACACTAATTTTACTACCTATATTAATAATTTTATGTTTTGAATTGGTATTCAATAATTTTGGGGGCCATATATCAATAAATACAAAAAGATAAATAAGGGGAACGTTTTTTAAGAATCACAGTGAATCTTTGAAGCGAATTTGAAAAATATGTTGTCCCATAAGAATTTGCCGGACTGGCATATCGATATTTTGTTAGCAACTCTGACTCAGTAAACGAGTTAAACAGCTGACTTCAAAAATACTTCATTCAGTATTAATCATCGATTAGTAATCGTGCTGGAATTTAATAACGCTATTAAAGGAATTCCCAAAATGTCTAAACGTGTGCAACCGGTGTGGCAAGCACCAAAAGCCTCAACAAGGCCTCAATTGAAATTGTACAATAGTCTAACCAGACAAAAAGAGGAATTCGTACCATTGGACGGAAACAATGTTAAATGGTATAGCTGCGGCCCGACTGTCTACGATGCCTCGCACATGGGACATGCTAGGTGAGGAGCCACATCAGCATGCTCGTCATCTTCCCT
The DNA here is from genome assembly GCF_054131065.1 of Drosophila arizonae. NCBI lineage: Eukaryota > Metazoa > Arthropoda > Insecta > Diptera > Drosophilidae > Drosophila > Drosophila arizonae. The sequence continues at coordinate 15,316,587 of NC_142925.1, read as the reverse complement.
ATCTAATCTTGTTATGCTTGTGTGATTCACAGATCTTACATTTCATTTGATATTTTGCGACGTATATTGGCCGACTACTTTGGCTACAATATCCACTATGTCATGAACATTACGGATATCGACGACAAAATTATAAAGCGAGCCCGTCAATATTATCTATTTGAGCAGTATGCAACTGCAGCTGCTCAGCTGCCACTCGAGCAATTGCTTAACGAGCAAAAAGAAGTACTCAATTTATTACAAGTCAAGTGTGATAAAAATACAGATGCTGATAAGAAAGTAATGCTTGAAAAGATGTTGCAACGTATGAACGACGCAGTCGAAGGTCTTACCAAAGCTGTCAGCACTGGCAACGAAGCAGAAATCACTAAAATGAGATGCCATTATTTGGCTGAAGCGAAGGATCCCATTGCTGAGTGGCTAGATGGAAAGCAAGGTGCTCATGTTAATGATAATTCCGTCTTCGAAGCTCTACCCAGATTTTGGGAAGATAAATTTCATAATGATATGAAATCACTCAATGTAAGTCAACTAGCTAGCTTTATTGAAACATTCGTAATATATTGATGAATAATTTCAGATTCTACCACCTGATGTATTAACGCGAGTTTCGGAGTACGTGCCTCAGATTGTAGCATTTATACAGCGTATTATTGACAATGGCCTTGCCTACGAGGCAAACGGTTCCGTCTACTTTGATGTCAATGGCTTTGACAAACGCGATAAGCATCACTACGCCAAGCTGGTGCCCGAGGCCTACGGAGACACAGCATCATTGCAGGAAGGCGAGGGTGACTTGTCCGTCACTGAGGATCGACTCTCAGAGAAGCGATCGGCCAACGACTTTGCTCTGTGGAAGGCGAGCAAGGCTGGTGAACCTTGGTGGGATAGTCCTTGGGGTCGTGGTCGTCCTGGCTGGCATATCGAGTGTTCCGCCATGGCTTCAGATATCTTTGGATCCATATTTGATATACACACTGGCGGAGTCGATTTAAAGTTTCCCCATCATGACAATGAACTGGCTCAGTCCGAGGCCGCATTTGGTGAATCAGAATGGGTTAAGTATTTCTTGCACACAGGTCACCTAACAATTGCCGGCTGCAAGATGTCCAAGTCTCTTAAGAATTTTGTCACAATTCAAGAGGCATTGAAAAAGCACTCAGCAACGCAGCTGCGTCTGGCATTCCTGTTGCACTCTTGGAAGGACACGCTCGACTACTCCGAAAACACCATGGAAATGGCAACTCAGTATGAGAAATTCCTCAATGTAAGCTTAAAGCAACCAAATATTATACACGAGGTAAAATTCACATTTGATTTTAGGAATTCTTTTTGAATGTCAAAGATCTAACACGGCAAGTGTTATCTGGAGAGCCCATGCAGCAGTTTAGTGAGTGGACGGCTGTGGAGGCGGCCCTACAAGCCAAATATAACGAAGCCCAGGCACAAGTTCATGCAGCTCTTTGTGGTAAGTTTTTATATTTGAATTATGTATATGTTTATATCTTTGCCTATTTCAGATAACATTGATACCCGCAGCGCTTTAGATTGTGTTCGGGACTTGGTGTCAACGACGAATGTCTACATACGAGACAATAAATCCAGACTCAACAGCCTGTTACTGCGGAAGATAGCCATCTATGTGACGGACCTGTTGCACATATTTGGAGCAATTGCCGGTCCGCGCGGTGGCATAGGATTCCCGCTGAGAGGAGCTGATTCCGATTCAGCAACCAATGATCACGAGGCCGTAGTAATGCCATACGTCCAATCAGTGGCCGAGTTCCGTAATTTAGTGCGTGAGCAAGCGAAGGCATTGAAAGCGTTTGACATACTGAAGCTATGTGACGATCTCCGTGATGATGTCTTACCCAATTTGGGTGTTCGCTTGGAAGATAAAGATGATGGCAAGTATGCCGTCAAATTGGTTGACCGGGATATGTTGTTGCGCGAACGCGAGGCCAAGCAGGCAGCTGAAGCGGAAAAGGCTTTGGAAAAAGAGCGCAAGAAACAAGCCTTGGCAGAGGCAGCAGCAGCCAAGGAAGCTCAACGTCGCGTTAATCCAAAAGAAATGTTTCTCAAGGAAACCGAAAAGTACTCGGCATTTGGCGAAGATGTAAGTTAAACACAAATACATATCTAATTTGCAGAAGCAAATACATATTTCATAAAAAATGCTTTTTAGGGCCTTCCCACACATGACAAAGACGGCAAAGAGATTAGCAAAGGACAACTCAAGAAACTTCAAAAGCTCCAGCAACAGCAGGAGCAACGCTATAAAGAATATCTGGCTTCTGTTAATGGAGCGTAGAATTGACTGCCCCTAATTGATATTATAAAAACTATTCTAATTTCTCAACTAAACAGTGAAATCCAGCCTTAGAATTTTGCATTTTCATAATATGGCCCCTAAACATTTATATACATATTTAATAAATTTTAAATTCTGCTCAGCACGAGAAATTCTGTTGCATAATTTTGGCAATATTGTTTCTACATTCTTATAAAAATTTACAGGTAAGTTTATGAGAATTGACTTAAAGTTTGAGTGAAAATTATCCATTATTTAATGTCAGTTAATACGAATATGATATAATTATTTTCAGTAAACTCTTGCCAACATCCATATAAGTCTATAATATAGGAAAATCATAACAGGATCTATTTTTGAATTACATACATATATTAGCAATTACTCTCTTAAATGAAATAAATTAAGTTCTCTATGGCATCAACATATTCTCTATTCCTATTATTTGATTACAACTTAAAAACTGATTATGAACGTAAATCCTAAACGTCTCACCATTGCTACAATACCAGATAACATTGATTTATATATCATATTTGGTTAAGTCTTGAGTAATTTCGTCTACTAGTTGTAATATATATGATATTTATATAATTATTAATGGTTTACAAGCTCCCAATATCATTGTAACGTTTCAATTTATCTGGGAAATTGTCTCTAAATAGCACAGGATCTGCCCTGAACTCAACTGTGCGCAGAGGCATTCGTCCATAGATCTTGGCGAATCGATCAATGCAAGCCGAACGTTCCCGCATATGATTCAAGTCGGCTGACAGCATTTCCGTATTTGTACACTCGGGGCACTTGAACTTCTTTCGCGGCGTTACTTTAATTGGCGGATTGTTTGTGATATTCGCTACAAGGAAGTTCATAGCGATATCCTCACAGTTCATGTGGTCATCGACCCAATGTTTAATGTCGCCTGGCATGGCATACGTATACATATGACTCCAGTATTTATGATGAAATGCTGCGCCAGTAAGCACCATTGATATTTGATTGGTCCATTCAGATTCGTAGTGCCAACGCATCGTTGCATTGTCCCATACATGAATGCGACTGGGAAACCCGACAATATGATCCGGAAACTCGCGCCACACTTCATAGCTAAAGGAAACGATTATATAGAATGGGATAGTTGAAAATCATATGACTAACGTACCCAAAATCAAGTTCATCGCTGGTTAACATAATGATATCGTCGTCTATTGTTAGTATTGCTTCAGTTTCAATTTCAGGATAGGGATAAAATCTATTTGAGAGTTTATTCTCACGAGTCTGTATGATCTTCAGTGGTTTGGATATTGTTGGGAAAGTTGATACTAGTACAAAATATAAGAAGAGGAAATCATATTAATTGATATTGAATACGGATTTATAATATAATAAACTTACAATGTGGAGGCATCTTTTTCTGATTGTTCCAAATAACCAGAATACTTTGCAGCGATGGCACAACTGCTAGCTTCTGTATCAAAAGGAATAGACTCTCAACTCGATCATAGGTCAGAATAACAGCTGTAAAGCCTTGAGACTTTGGAGCGAGAGTCGTAAGAAATAGAGGATTAAAGGTTGAACGACTATTTCTCTTAACCACATTCCATTGCCGGCTGCTGCGGGCCAGCAGGGGAAATATGCGACTCTCAAGTATCTCCAAAGCAGTAATTGTAATTGTCTTCAAATCCTTGAAGTAGTTGCTGTAGAGCCATTGCACCTGCTTCTGCATTTCAACAACTTTGACATTGGAAATCGCTTCCAATTTGCGCATCACTGAATGCAGCTCCGACTCTCGCACTCGAACGGACGTCAGAGACCAGTCGATGACGTCCTCAAAGGGTAGCACATAGTTGTCAATGGCTATCACAGGAATACATCCCTGAGACATTATCTCGATCAAGTCGGGCTGGCCAATGCGTAGGCTGCGTCCGAGGAAGCAGAACTTGCCTCGTCCCAGCACACGTGGGTATTCCCATCGCTTCGGATTTGCCTTTGTCAGAGTGCAGCGAGATTTCAAATCTTTGTTATCACAGAGTCCAAGCATTAGAATTTGATCGGCGCTTTTAGCTGTCAACATTAGATCCGTAAGAGTTCGCAGATTCTGCGGAAACAGATTCAGCTGAGCAGAAACTAATAAATATTTGCGATGAGCTGCGGCGTGGGCAGGCAACAAGTTGGTTTGATGCACCAATGGACTCCAAACGGGTATCGAGACATCGAATCCGGGCCGATATGTCCAGCTATCAAAGCCGCCACCCAAAACAATGGCGTTGTCGACGTTCACGTCTAAGATGGTGTTATAGTTGGGTGCGCTGCCCGGCAGCATGTTGAAGATTAAATGATTTTCTCCACGATCCCAGAAGTTGAGCGAAGCCAGCGCTGGGCCAGCCAAATGCTTGTCGAACACATCCTGATTCAGCAAGTCCAGGCTCGGCAGGAAAAGGCAGGCTTCATTGGGATTCGATGTGTAGTAGCGACTCTTATGCACGGCATCCAAGATTTGAAAGTATTCGCTTGACAGCGTGCTGGCAGCCTTGTCGGTTTTCTCGTCCAAAAACTCTTGCAACGGGTAAATGTAAACCTTGAGTGTGTCATGCTCGCATTTGTAAATGTTTAAGCAATCCCAAAAAGTGCAATTCACATTTCGTCCACGATATTCCGCGTCCGGGCGCAGAAGCACTTCCCGAGTATGTGATATGGATAGATCGAGTACGGCTCCATCTTTTTTGGAGTAAAAGAATCCATCACGCTGACTAGATAAGTCACATAGCAGAACAATTGCACACACGGCAACTACGAGCAAAAGTATGTATGTCAAGATATTTAAAATTTGTTCCTTTGGATGATACATAGTTTTGCTTCGCTGTTCAATGCCTAATAAACTTGTGTACTTATTCATTTTATCGCTGTGTTTACTACTTTACGTTTTATCATGTATCATATTATCTCTATATACTGGCATATTTATAAACAAATGCCATTTAATTTGCATAGCCATCAATTCACATAACTTAATCACGATCTTAAGGATATTAAGCAGCTGATTTGTGTATTAATTAGTGATGTACAAAAACATCGATATACTTATGTGTATGGACCAAATCAGAATCGATTTTTACTGGTTGGTTTTTTTCTAATTGGAAAAGTCATTTCAATAATATTTTCTTACTATGAAAAATTATATATATTTGTACAAGTGATTTTTTTTACCAGAAATCAGACTGCCTCAAACTCAATTTTTATTTTATATCTTCAAACTTTTAAATTCGTAGCAACAATTTCCACTAAAGTCTATCACTGTTCTCTGGTTAGTGAGTCTATCAAAGCTTAGACGAACAAATCGTAAAACTCGTTCGTTATTGGAAATTATCGGTCATCGTGAAGACTTATCGGTTAAGCCTTAAAGTGACGACAAACGCTGAAGCTAAACATGTCGGAAATACTGCAAATTAACAATTCGGATTCAGGCTTTATTACAGCTAATGTCTCGAATTCTCATAATGATACCGTGGCCTTTGAGATCAAGTTTGCCAAGGACTTAACCATCTCTCAGCTAAAGGTAAGCATTTAAGCACTTTTTTGTAAATTACATTAACAGATGTGCGAATTGTGCTTTCGCAGAGTAAATTGGAAATCTTAACCGGCGGAAATGCTGGCACCATGAAAGTAGAGTTGTATAAGGGAGACAATTTCGTGACAACGCTAAGCGACAACGATGCCAAGCTGGGTTTCTATATCAATTGTGATGGCATGCGACTGCATGTTATTGACAATTTTGCAAACTTCACATTTGATACAGAGACGGTTGAAAAATTTGAGCTTTCAAATGATCAATACGAGCAACGATCGGATTCTGTGCGGAGTTTCTTAAAGCAAAATCGACTGGGCAAATACAACGAGGAGGAAAGACAGCAAATGGAAATCAAACGGCGTGAGCAGGCTGCAGAAATACAAAGACGTGCAGATCTTTGTGTTGTAGGCAGTCGTTGCCAGGTAATTTGCCTGCTGCTGTTGTTACTCATCAGAACTCACTCTATCTACCTCTCTCTCTCTCTCTGTCTCTAGGTGAGTGTGTCAGGAAATCCTACACGTCGGGGTACTGTAATGTACAATGGGCAACTTGAGGGTAAAAATGGCATATATATTGGTGTCCAATATGATGAGCCGTTGGGCAAGAATAACGGAAGGTAAATGCATTGGGATAAATGTTTACAACATTTTTAAATATACTTATACATTACAGTGTTGACGGCAAATCCTATTTTATCTGTCAACCAAATTATGGTGGCTTTGTCTCACCTCTCTCCGTGGAAGTGGGTGATTTTCCAGCTGAAACCTTTGATCTTGACGATGAGCTCTAATCGAAAACAGATTTTCTTGAAGAGATTCCATTTAATTTATGCATAATTAAAATCTTTAATTTACTCATAATATTTATTGTGATAATTTACAGTCGAGATATTGGTATTTTTATTAACTTGAAAAATATAAAAGTCCAGCTGATGGAATTATAATGAATTACGTATTTTCTTTTATATGCTGTATTTAATGATGCCAGGAAGAGAGCCTTAATTCTGTGTGGCCTCATTTAGCTTGACGTCAGCACACATCACCTAAAGGCTTGCTAAATTTAAATATATTTTTTGTTTGTTTTTTCCAAGCTGAATTAATAATATTCTTCCAATTTGCTACTTTGAATTAGATCAAATTTGCCTTACACTAGTCATTTATATACTCACCTTAGCAACCGCTTAATAAAATAATTGAAGCAGGTAACAAAGAAAACAAGGTAACCGGTTTTCACTATCTAAACCTAAAATCAAGTAAATTCCACCTATGCCAAAGAGATATAAATTAAAAAGAAAGAGGATCCCAGCTCTAAATAGACAATTTAAATGTAAATACGCAAAATAAATTTGAATGCAAAACAGTAAATTTTCAAAGTGGTTAAATAATTATAATTAGATAAATACAATTTACATCTTTTTATATCGCTTGTAGCTCGTGTGGAGAAAGAATTAAATAAACAATCAAAAAATAATAATTTAGGAAATTTTATAGATTTTATAGTATAGTAGACGACACTCATGCAAAAACCAACAAAATTATTATATAATTAATTAATTTTTGGATCAAATCAGTAAATTTTGACAAACAGAAAGAATATCTTAAATTTATATATGTATATATTAACAAAATTGTGTGTGTTTGCCTCTTTGATGTAAGAAAATGCTTGTTTCATTTCATATACTTTTATATATATATATATTTATATATATACCTTTTATTGAATTAAAACGGTGTGGCTCTCACCTACGCTTTCTAGCAATTAACGATATCAATATCAATATATAATAAGTGTGTTTACATATGAGACATTAGCTTCATATATGGGATGCGTTTATGCTTCTGGTTTGTTGCTGTTGCTGCTGCTGTTGTTGTTTCTGTTCTTGTTGTTGTTGTTGTTGTTGGTGCTTACCTAAGTTGTGGTTACAATTTTGTCTGCGTTTTGTTATAAGATATTCAAATATGCGATAGTTCAATGAAACATTTAATTTTACTTTGAGATTCTATGCTAAACGTGTTCATACTATGATTGGAGCCAAATACATATATCATATGTATATATATATATAAATGAATATATATATATATATATTTAGAAATAGAGGGAGAGATGGGCAGCGCCCAGATCTCTCCAATTTTTACGTGTGTTTTTATGCATGTTTTTTGTTTTATGATAATTATTATTATTTAGAGAGTTGTGGTGCGTAACATAGCTACTTTTTTCTGTTTGGTGTTTGGCTTATCGTTATCCATAACATTTGCATTTGCATGCTGCTCTGCCATCTTGTTGTTAGTCTCGCCTGTTTTTTTCTCTGCTGAGTTGGAGTTGGAGTTCGAGCTGGAGTTGTTTGATGTGAATTTGCGCACAATTAGACTTCTAGTATTCTTGATGTTTCTCTTAAATCGATTTCCTTTGCTGACTTTACCGCTGCCGCTGCCGTTGCTGCTGCTGCCACCAGCCATTGCCACCACGCCACACTCACCCCCCTCTTCATTGGCCACTTGGTTGTCTTTACATTGAGATTCCATATTACTGCTGTTACTGGGCATTGACTCTAGCCGTTGGCCCTCACTCTCGTCTTCGTTATCGGCTGAGCGAAACGCATCAAATTTGATTTGTGATTTCGTGTGCTCCTCCTCCTTTGATCGAAAGGGCAAGTATACTTGAAAAGCCGACAACAGCAATCCGCCACCGCCGCCGCCGCCGCCTCCGCCTGAGCTTTTCTTTTTCGGTCGATTCCGAATCTTGAATCGGTTTGATCTCTGCTGTTGACTAAATGATCGACGCAGCAACGATTTGTCAGCCATTTGATAGTTGGCAGTGGAGGTGGTTTTCGTATCGCTGCCATCGGTGGTGGTGGTGGTGTTGCTGGTGGTGGCTGTGCAGCTATCATTAGGCGTTTTGTCAAGTCACAGACGGAGATCAAAAGCAATGCGAGACGCAATGTTTTTGAAGCCAATGCTAGTACCTGTGCAGATGGTGTAATAAAAAAAAAACAATTAATAAATCAACAATTTTGATAAGCTATTCAAAGTTGTTCGCTGACCAGAAATACGCTTGAAGCGAACGCCATTCAGCGAGAGTCGCGGCAATTTGCAAACTTCGATTTCCCACTGAACCAGAGAATCCGTATTGGGATCGCCATGCACACACCAGAGTACAAATCTGTTGAAGAATAGAAATATATATGTAATTATATATATTAAATATACATATTTAAATCAAGCCTGTCTTACCTTTCGCGCTGCTCATAGTCGCAGTTATTTTGATCAAGAACTTCTCTTATCTTCTGCATAATTTGATCGGGCATCAGTGGCGATGTCGTCTTCATAGACCATGTGAAACGCAAAACTCGTGGCTTGGCTGCCTCTTCCGTTGTAGATGTACTAAAAGTTAATTGATTAAGTCAATAAATTATATAATGACTAAAATTGCACTTAAATTGTAGCTTAAACGGTGAACCCCAGAGCTAATTTTATTTTAAACTAATAGTACTTAACTATATTTTTCTATACTATTTATTATTTTGCTAACATTTCTAATTCTAAACAATTTCAACAAAATATACCAATGATATATCACAAGAAAATTTAAAATGGAATTTACACGTTTGATTTATACATTCTTAAAACTTAATTCTAATTAATTTCATAGAAAGCGAAAAACAAATTACTTGTAATTTAACTGAGCTGAATTTGTTATGGGATTAGCTAACTGCACAATTTTAAATTAATGTCTCAACAAATAGAGCTCCAACCTCCATGCTTTTCTTATATACAACCAGATCAACTGAATCAACATAACTCTTCAGTCTACCCAGACCACCTTCTTTGCCTGTATTAATACATAGACAAATATATAATATCTAATCTAAATATTCAATTAAATAGTTGAATCTATTTAATAACTTAGCGTAAAAAGGTAATACTCCTTATATACTCTTATCTAATCCGTAGAGAGTAGACTTTATTCTATAATTTAGATAGACTCTCTCGACTCTATACACTCTGTAGACTCTCTGAACTCTATAGACTCCTAAGAGTTCATAACTTCTATAAACTGTCAAATATTAAAAATTAAGACAACTGAAAATTTCTAAAATTAAAACCTAATTGAAACAATATATATAGATAGAACTTCTTCAAATTTGCCTCAATTCAGAATTATTATGGTTTCTTATTACTAAACACAAAACAAAAACCAATATGAATATATTCCAGTTTTGTTAACTTCTCGGGATGATGTTAAGATGATGGATGTTGGATTGGGGAATGGAGAAATAAAAATGTCAAATTGATTTGAAGTTTAAATACTTTTTGCTTTCTTTAACAAATTTTAATCCACATAATTTATTGCTAATTAATTAAATGTATTTATTTATTTATTTAATTATATATATTATGTTACTCTTGTTGTTGATTTTCTTTTCATCTTTGAAGCTTAATAGATATATTAACTAAGTCAGAGCACTGAAGGTGCCCTTAAAGGTAACACACGATTTACAGTTAATAATCAGCTGTACAAATAAAATGTTCACACATGCACATTATTTTAATACATTTTCATTTTCAATTTATTTATATTTATATATATAGATACTTTAACTAATTTAATCATTGCTCTTAAATGACTAAAAGACGCTTCCTTTGATGCGCTTAGACTTCCAACATCAATTTCATAATAATCAGTTTTTGTTAATGTTAATTTTTTCTTTTTTGTATCAAACTCTTTATTTACTTTTATCGATTGTGATTGTGTATGATTTACTCGGAAACAGTTTATAAATACATATACCTTCGTACATACATACATACATGGATAGACTACATATACAAAAAATGTTTCAATCAATTTCAATTTGTATTTTTTTTTTTTTTTTCTTATATAACTCGCAGCTGCTTTTGGTGTGTATATATAAATATATATTATATATATAGTATATATAATTAAAATATTGCGTTTCGCATTTAATATTAATAATAATTTTTTCTTTTCTTTTTTTTTTTTCATTTAGCAAAAGAAAACAAGAAAAAGAAGACGCAGCAGCAGTTCTATTTTGTTGTTGTATAATTTCATAAATGATTTGAAATTTTAATTTTTTTATTTTTATTGCAAATCAAATGGAAATTAAAAATTTAATTTAATTTACAAACAAAGAAAAAAAGTTTTGTTTGTTTTTTTTTTTTTCTTTACTTTAATTATATATATAGATGTATTTTTAATTAATATAAATGTGTAAGTATAATTAGTTAATAATGTTGTATTAAAACATAGACGCTTTGTTTTATTTATTTATTTTTGTTTGTGAATTTCTATTAACGGTAAACGGTAACGGTAACAGTAACGGAACTCAACGTTGTCGACGTTCTTTTGGAGGAGGGGCTTATCGAATCGAATCGGAAGGAATCAAAACCGCTCTGATCTCTGATCTTATCTGTTTCGCGATTTGTATCATAACTGTAACTTTCTCTCTGTCTCTCTCTCTCTCTTTGTTATCTGTATCTCTCTCTCTCTCTCTCTCTGTTATCTCTCCGTCACGAGCGTTTACTTTAGGGGGAATCGTTTGTTTCTGTTTTCAGTTTGTTTAGAACTATTAACAAGAAGTAGTTAATGCTTGTTTTTGTTTGTTTGTTAATTACTGGTTTGGCCTAAAATTAAAGAAAAAATTTTAAACAAATTATTCACGGCTGGAAAAAATATTAATAATGGGTGAAAAAAAGGAAACAGAAGAAAAAGAAGAAGAAGAAGAAGAAAACAAATACGAGAAATTTAATCAAAACAGATTTAACGGAAAAAATGTTAAAAACCAACCAAATTAAAACATTTTTTTATTTGTTTATTCATTTGTTTTCTTTTGTTTTTGTTCTTTTCTCTTCATTGACATATTTGGAAAAAGAAAAGTAAACGCAATTTTTTTTATTTAAATACTCAATATTTTGCATTAAAAAAAAAAAAAAAAAAAAAAAAAAAAAAAATACAGTTTTAATTTTGATTTGAATATGAAGAAAAATCAGACAGTAAACAATTTGCAAGGCTCCTAATTAGTGGCATGATAATGTATATACACAAACATGGGTAGATAAATAAAGAAGAAGGAGAAGAAGAAGTAAATGTGAAGGACATATAAAGGACTTAATACCCTACTTATGCACATAACAATAAATAGAAAGTAAAAGAGTGACGGAGAGCGCGCGACAGAGCGATTGAATATATCTCAAATCGAACGATAACAGATCTCCAATTGGATGCTGTTCATTCCGATCTGTATATATATAATATATATTACTATATTTTTGGTTATATATCTATATAGATATATGTATGTATGTATGCGAAGTTTTGTATTTGTTTTGTATCCGCGAATTGAGTTTGATCAAAGTCTAAAAGAATCTCAAATGAACCGAAGTTTTTATTTTCATTTATATTTTGTATTTATATATTTTTTTATTTATTTTAGATATTCGAATTTATTCTTAACCAATTACCCCTGTGTATGTGTGGGAGTGTACATAATTCCATATGTATTTTGTTTTTATGATATTAACATATACTTGCTCATATTTTTATTTTTAAACATTTTGTTAGTTTTAATGAATTAGAATAAATAAGAAACAAATGAAAAACAAATTTTAAGAAATAATAATAATTACAATAAAATAAAGAATTCAATAATTCATTTTATTTAAAAAATAAAAAAGCTGCATGCAATTTCTTTTCTTTATATGCAAAAATAAAACTTTTAAAAGGCATTGCAAATTTAGAAAACCAATTTAAGATAATAAACATGCAAAACTGAAAAATAAAAAATTTTTAAAAATGCGAAGCATTTGCCCTCAATATCAGATGTAAGCCATATGGAACGAGAGCTAATAAATATTTTTTAGTTCAATTTAAATTTCGTTTAAATTCTAATTTCAGTTTCGCTTTGAATGTCTGCTTAAATATTTATTCATTATATCGTATAATTGAATAAAAATAATTACTACAAAAATTGTAAACAATAATCCAAAACCGGTTTTTTATGTACTGAATTGGAGTTTAGATCTGATGTAATAATTCAAAAAATGGTTTTATCAAGTTCTAATTTAAGAATGTGTACAATAACATCAAGAAATATGATTAAAAAAATAACCGACTGATAAACGAAACTAATTTTCATTCTATAAATTTTTAGAAAAAAAAAACATTATTATCATTAAAATTCAAAAATATAATTATTTGAAATTTGTAGACAAACAATATTATTGTTAACCTCAGAATTCCTCCTGCCTCCACATTAGCATATTCTTACTTATTTTTCTCGATAAATACATATATTTCTGCAATTTTAACTTTAAGATAATTCATTCTATGATAGGTATACTCCATATTTTCCTAATATTCCCTTTATTTTTACTCGTTTTATTCAGTTTTTATTCCCATTTCAGCACATCGCAAAAAAACTTCTTTGGACCAGTTCTGTTTTTTGTTTACTAAGTTACAACAAATTTCAGCTCAGCTTCCCTAAACGGGAAAGATCTTAAATTGTTCTACTTGAATTGGCGTTTAAGAAATCATTTTGACTACTTTTAAAATTAATTTAATTAGTCACAAAATGTAAAAATATTTTAATTTATTCACAATTTATATAAACTTTAATTTCTTTTAATATTTTGTATAAAAAACTTTACAATATTTGATAAAATTTTAATTTTTTTCAATAGTTTTTTCTTTTAATATAATAAAATAATTGTAATATTATTGTTTTGTTGTTAATAGAATAAAATAATTTTAATACTATATTTTTATACATTTTTTTTTAAATTTTGTAACTAATTAAATGGAAAGACTTTAGCGAGTTTTCGTTTTACATTTCAATTAACTTAATTTCTAGGGTCTGTCCTAAAATTTTGAATTATTATTGAAAACAAAATATATAAAAAAAAAATTAGAACGGATATGGTACAAAACATAAACACATACATATGTACATATATGTGTATGTGCAAATATGCAAGAATGAAATATGAAACAAAATAATTGTATCCAAAAAGAAATTTTAAATAAAAAGAAATATGAACAAATAAAAAATTTTGTAATTTAAAATTTTTGTAAACTGCATTTGCTTTTCTTGTAATATTTAGAGAAGAAATAACGACAAATAAAAAACAAAAACAAAAAAATAATAAAAACATAAGGTCAAATAAAATTGATATGAAATGCTGTGGGCACACTTACCGTTTGCTAAAACGGGAGGAAAGTTTCGAAAAGAAGCTCATGCGGCCCGGATGAGGCGAATCACCGGAGGCTCCACTTGTACCGGAATATTCCAGCGCCGTGTTGTTTCTTGCCCTGGTTTGACCTACAAAAATAAACAAAATTCTATTAGTTATAAAGCATAGCTAAAATAATACATATAAACACTGGCTAAGCTTACTAGAAACACACACAGAACTACAATAAATTTCAGATAGTTAAGTCTAGATAGAAAAGAATATATATATATATATATATATATATATATATATATATATATATAAATATATTTAGGTAACTATTTAATACAATTAGAATTATTTATAAATGTATATATATTTAAAAAAATAGTTTTATTTTAGTAGAAATATCATAACTATGTGTGTTTTTTATATATACTTAAATTATATAAATCATGAGAGCTTTTTAACTGTCCATGTGTAATTGAGTAATTGGTTTTGATATCCTGTTACACTCATTATTCATATAAGACAATATATCTTTAATCTATAAAATAGAAAACTTAAAAAAAATATACTGGATACATATATAAATGTATATATTTTTATATAAATATATAATGCCAAAGAAAATCTATTTTTAATCCAGAATACAAACTAAACTTGATTAGCTATAAAAGTTATTTGTGAGCTTAACTCAACTCTAATCTCAAATGAAAGAAAAAATGATATATTTGCGTAGACAGACTTTCTCAAACAAAAATTAGTTTCCAAATTCTTTCTTTCAACGAGTTCTGCAATTTGATTATTATTCACCTACTCTACAGCTCAACTTAAATATATGTACAATCTAATATCTTAAAATTTGGCAGATGAAGTTACTCTTTATTTCACCTACTGGAAAATAATAACTCCTTCTCTCCTTTCGTCTTACATCATAATATTTATATTAGGGTTTATTGAAAACGATATATTTATCGATAATTTCTAGTATTGTACATTAGAATTAAACTATAAATAGTTGTTGGCTTGAAGCACCTACGTGCAATTATCATAATGTTTATGTTTGATATAGTATAACAATGCATCTTCTTCGATTTGGACAATCGTGCATGATCAAAACGAACATTAAATTAAGTAAAAGCAATCCACTAAAAGATGAGAAGCGATGTAGGACGGATGCATAAGACAACAACAAAGCACAAATTAGCATACAATAATAATAATAATAATGATTATAAGAATAATATAAATATTTATATTGATAGTAATAATAATAATGGAGCATTCATATAATTTAGACTTAAAGTTATTTTTTATTCATTTTACGTGCTAATAAAATTTACATATTTTTTTCTTTTTATGATTTAATGAAAAGAGTAAAAAATAAATATGGAATAAGGAAACTTAACGAAATTCGATAGTTTGATAATTCGATATTATTATTTAATTTAGTCTATATAAAATGTTTGTTTTTTTTTAGTAAAGTTGTGAGTAAAATTAAGTTAAGTTTTACTAAAACTAATAAAAATAATTAAAACAGAAAAACTCACCAGAGTGAAAGGTTGAACGTGATGGAACATTCCTTGGAAAGTGTCTGCTTGATTTAACAGCCGATGCCATTCTAAGTCGATCGAACAGACTATATATATATATATATTGTGTATATATCGCATATATATATATATATGTACAAGTACAATACATGTATGCACACACATACGTATGAATGGATATCGATCGAATCATTCAGTCAGTTCGTAGTTATATATAGTCCAATGAATTGCATATATCAGAAAACGAATGTATTTTTTATATATTTTATATATATATAACAGTTTATAGTTTTATCAATTGATATATTGTGCAATGTGTGTGTTTTGACCGTTAATATAGACAGGCAAATTCAAATTCGTTTTAATGTGTGTGGGTGTGTGTGTGTTTGTGTGAATGAAGTGGGAGACCGATCATGTGTGTGTGTATGTTTGGCATCATCAGCGTATGAATTCGATTATAATTTCGATTTCGATTATTTTCCAATCCGTAGTGATGGGCAAGTATTCGATAGTGTTTCATCGTATCATTGTTTGGTTGTTTTTGTTATTGTTGTTATCAATCGTAATATTAATTTGTATTTTCAATTTGACGCCATGACAAAATATGTATACAGACGAGTATCAAGCGCGAATCAAGCAGATTATATATATTTTGATTAATGTGATGGTTTGGCAACGGTTTTCGGTAACGGTTTATGATTGTTTATATTTTAGGTTTATTTTTGTAATCATGTTGGTAGACACACAAATATAATGAAAAGAAAAAATTAAAAAAAAATCAATCATGTAAATTTTGTTCGAAAGAAAAAACGAGCTCTTAAAATTACGTTCTTATATTATAGAAATTAAATTAAAAATTAGAAGTTTGCTATATAATAAAGTTGATTAAAGCAAAGATTTGAATTAATGATGGAAACTAATAGCAAAAAGAGTTCAGACGAGTCATTTTTTTTTTTTTAGTGGATATATCCGGTAAAGTCTGAAACAGTCCTTAAATGGATGATATATATGAAATGTACTCGGATAATAAAACGTTCAAGCTTTGAAAATTGACATAATTGATGGAGGAACTAGGCGTTAAGCAATAAGCAAAGTATATATATGGACAAGACTAGTTGAAAACCATATACCATTATATTTATTTTTATTATAACTAAATAATCCTAACTTTGTTTAACATTCATACATAGCAGCTATAGTAGAGCTGGGCCTAGTAAACATATTTATTTATATTAGCTTGTCTTCTGTATTACTTAGTATTTAAGTATGTGTTCAAGAGATCCAGTAAAAGATGTAGTAAAATATAAAAAATATATTATATAGGTAGTTAGATAGATAGGTACACAGAGATGTGGAAAGAGAAATAGACACAATCGATGATTCTTGCACAAAGAATTTACAACATCAACTTATGGGTATATATGTATATATAATAGAGAGAGAGTATTTTTCGATCTACCAATGAGTACAAATTGTCGGAAGTGAAGTTACTCGGGAACTGGAGCCTCAGTCATGCAGAATGAAGAATTTACGTGATCTATGTTGTCGATCTATGTGAGTAGCAAATCTCGTTAGGAACTACCTACATCATTGTCATCATCAAATGTTAAGCAGACACATAAATACATTCATATAAAGTTTGGTTTCAGCGCATTAACAGACAATATCTCGTTTAGGTTTAAGTATAACAAAAATAACAAATAGAAGAAGAATATATATTATTTGGACTTAATACCGCGCATGCCACAATATGTGTAAAGCAATTTAAAATGGAATTACGCTAAATTATTTAGTATACTTATATATTTGTCTCGCTTAAAATATATTTTTGTTTTTGCAATTTCACTCACCAAAGTTTGTTCGGTTCAGATCGGATCGGATCGGATCGGTTCGGGGTTTACGAATCCAAAATTAATTGTTTTATTCGAATCGACAATTCGAATTAAAAATCACATATTTAACAAGATTTTGATTTGATTTGCATTTGATTTGTTGTTGTTGTTTGTAAACAAAATGTGAAAGATAAAAGATTTTACGAACACCGATAATACGAAGAAGATTGTTGTAGAGTTTTTTGTTCGATTGATCGCCACAAAGATTGGATGTATGTAGTAGTAGTAGTGTGGTAGTTATCAAAATTAGACAATTGGTTTATAAACAGTTATTGTTCAATATTGTATAAAACATGAAAAGATAAGAAATTTACATTATTTAATGGATCAAATTTGTTAGAGTGTTATAATAAAAAGAGATAAACAAATTAAACCAAATACATTTCTACATTGTTTTCTTTTTTCGAAATTCAATGGGGATTAGTGAAGAGCGCAACAAATCTGTAACTGAACGCATATATCATAACAAATCGTAAACAAATAAAAGCAGACTATACGAGAAGACCACATGAATATTATTATATTCACATTTGAGATAAACGAATAATAGAAATTTCTATTGATTACTGAATAGGTAAAGCAATTCTACATATAAAACGAAAGTGAACCAATTACTATTAAAATCACATATCTGTTGTATAAGAAAATTGCTCTGCTCTTAAAATAATGACATAGATCGGCAAGTACACCTGTTCGATTTAAAAAATTACCTGTACCAGATTTTATACAGTTAGGAAAAGGACTGAGTTTAGAGCATAATTTGAAAGGCTTCGCTTTTCAACTAATTTATGTGAATTATGGGACTTTTAGTAGACCTACTTGATATGTATGTAGTATGTAAACTTCATATAAAAACATTTGTATGAAAGCTGACTTCATTTTTAATTAATTAAAGATAATGACTCTCAGAATCAAGAAAAATTTTGGGTTAGCTAAAAATTGTATCTCATCATTTTAATACATACTAAAATATTTTATCAAATATGTGTTGACTCTATGACTGTTCGATCCAAAGTTCTTTAATATCGCATTTTCAACAGTTTCTTCAAAATTCATACTCTATTCCAATGTATAATTATATTTAAATCAAAGACTACACACACTTAAATGAATTCAGATGCAGGCAAACATGCAACAATTCAGCTGCAGGACAAATGTCAAAAACTAATTAATCAACATTGTGAGTTTTTGAATTTGGGACGAGCACAGAAAAAAAATACAAATAAAAAAATTTCGACTGTCGGACAGAGCTACGGTCAAACACGTCGTCGTCCTTTTCGAATTTACTAACGGCCCTACTAACACCTGCGTCAATTTATATATCAATATCAAGTGTGTTAAGAGATTTGAAAAATGAATCAAATTAATTCTGCTCTACATAACAAAATGTAAAACCTTTGACTTAAATCATAAAAGAGTTAATCAAAATTAAGCAGCCAATTTGGTTTTTAGATAAGAGCATAAATAAAATGTCTTTGTAAAATTAACAACAATTATAAATTGTTTGTATACAATTCGATAAAAATTAGTTTGAAATGTTTTTTTTTTTTTTTTGCTAATGTATGATGCAAGTGTATACCTCGATCCAAGTGGGTCAATTGATACTGATATGCATCCATCAGTGGATGGCCTAGGGCTTGAAATAGAGGCGCTTTTTGTGTGACCCTTTCCAGCGGTAGCTGCAGATCCACTACTGGTTACGTTTATACATATATGTTTAGTCGAAAGATTGGCAAAAAGTGGTAAATATGTTGTAGTCATTGTCATTCGAGTTGCAATGGATTGAGCTGAGTATTTTTGATCGTTTGTGTTCTTTTGTTTTTTTTTTTTGTTTTTAAAACTAAACATATACATTTTGAAAAACATAACCCACACACCTCGATTTACGAAAATATATAGTTATATATATGTGAACAAAAGAGATATTTGATAATTGATTTTCGGTTTTGCAACTTAGAAATAAATAGGAAAAACTGAATTTGTGCGCAGCAATATATATATATAGAGATGTATATAGGAATATATATACTGATAATCTAGATATGTACATATGCTCTATACACAACATAACATTATCTGTTTATATACTTAACCATAAATATGTGCAAACTGAGAAGAAATATAGATAGATATATATATAGATATACTGATGATAATATATAAAACTAGCGAGCGAGAGGCACTAACTGTCTGTCTGGTTGTCCAACTAAAAAAAATCTGCGAGTCGACCAACGAATAACAGTTTGAAATAACGACAATAACAATAACAATACCAAAGAACTAATGCATAATTGGAAAATTAGACAAATGATAATCGAAAATAATCATTGGTGTGCCAACAATGGATAGAAGTGTTACCACATTCACGTACTTTGTCTCTGCAGGAATAACATTGGTTTTCTCCGTCGATGAAGTCTTTTCATAGAGTGTGGTCGAACGTCGTGGTATGATGCCACTCGTACCGCTAACTGTGCGGTTGCCATTAGTGGGATCGTATTTCGCAGCTGTACGCGGCTTAGCTGGACTGTTCAGCGCTGTAATAAACAGAGATTAAATAGATTAAACTATTGTCACACAAGAGAGATAAAGATAAGCAAACAGCCAGTTACATGTATCTGTTGTGGTTAGCATCTTCTGTGTGGCAGACGCTGGCCTCTGATTCTGTGCGGCCAGACGTGCCGTATTCTCCTTAATTGTTGCTGAGTCTATAGTATTTTGACGCTTAAAATTGCTACCACTGTAAATAGAGATGATAAATTATTAAGTAAATATGAAATGTTTTACATAAAACGATAATTACATTCACACTTTAACTTTATTAATGTGTACTTAGATAGTCTGTGGCTTAACAATTTAGCACATGAATCAATACATGAATATGCTAAGAATTTGTATCAATATATAATTAAACAGATTTCGACTTGTCTGGAAAAAGACTTAACACTTCGTCAGACAGACGATAATATGGCTAGAGAAATTTATATACGTATATACAAAGCTATATAAGTATTAACATATATTATTGTGATCGGCAATGCCTAACTAGAAAATACCCTGAATAGGGCATTTATCTAATTAACAAAATATAATAAAAAACTTAAGTTTCATATTGATTTTCATAGAGAAAACTTTCGATTCAGTATACCCATACTTATAGAAAGAAAGACCTGCGTGTACAAATGTCTTCAGATATCTATAGATCTCTCTATAGATATTGTAAATACTTACACTGATGCACGATCGGCGGCTGATCCAACAGCATTATAGTTATTGCTTGGGTTGACAGGCGCCACGCCTATTGCAGCAGCCGTAACGGTTGTTGTGGCATTTGTGGGTCCAACACCTGAATTTGTGGGAATTTTGAACAAACATGTTATTCATTATTTATTCAGTAAATCGCAGCCCCATTATGGGACTTACGTAACGTTTCCGCACCGGACGAAGCTCGACGACTTGGCTTGGTACTCGACGCCGATATACTTCTGTGTACGCCACGATGTGTGGGACTTTGCACGACCGCATTGCCCGCATTGGCCCCAGCCTCGGTGCCAGAGATGTTGCGCAGCGAGAGCGATGATCCGGATCGTGACCCGTCACTTTCAGGCTAAACGTACAACAGCAGGCAGGCAGGTAGGAAGGCAGGCATAAAGAAAACGAAATATATATCATTCCAGGGTATTTCGCAAATCAAATAGACAACACGCCTCACACTTACATCAGTGCTCTTGCGACCCAGCAACAAATACGTGGCGAATACGTCATCATAACGCACCTGAGCCAGTGACGCTTCGATTTCTTGTCGATTGTAGCCCATTGCGACTAGAGCTTCTATACAATTTATCAAAAGAAAATGTTGGGCAAGGTATTTAATAATAATTATATTCTTCAATTATGCATATAGGCAAATGCTATTTAGCTTGATTCATACAAAAAATTGTCGATAGGTATACATTACATGCAAATTCATTACAATTACATAACATTTTAGCTTGAATAGTTCTCGCGAACTGTTCGAGTACAGCCTGAATTGTGTGCTCTATAGAAGCCTTTAGGTTTCGCAGAGTTACAGATTAATTTTCGTTTTTCGTTTAGTATGTTTAATAACATTATAACAAAAGTTTACAACATTGCCATGCATTTATTTGAAATAACAACAAAATATTTATAGAGATCTTTAACTTGATGATCATACATAGGTACATATTAATTATCATTACTGTATCGAATTTAAGGACGCAAACCGGAGATAGATAATTCGAATAAATGATGATAGATAAAAACAAATATAATATATTTATAGAAAAATATTTAATAATTTTTTTTTTTTTTTTTTTTTCATGAAGAGATATAATTCATTTTTTCTCCCGGCAGATCTTGATAATTTGAAGCAAACAAAATAAAATAAAGAAATTGTAAGAGATAGAGAAACAAAGAGTATTTATTTATTTAATGATGATTGCCATTCCAAAATAACGTTTCTCCCACAAAGGGATTGCATACATTTTGGTGTGGCACTTTCCATTCGCCGATTAAAAAGATCATCATTAACATCAAGTCAAATGCACTGCGTCGGATCGATGCTGATGCTGATGCCGATGCTGAGTGTTTAACTCCGGTTTGTACCCCCGCAGCTGTATCGAGAATTTTTAAGCAAATATGTACGTATTTATGTATATAGCAAACAACTAACAACAGCCAAGAAATTCAAAATAAGAATAATTCAAATTATAAGGTATACAAACGGGAAATACTCTGTACGTAGATATGAATACAACAAAAAATTCAAAATATTCAAATTGAAATACTATTTCACATCACAACAGTACAATATATCTATATTTGTAGATATATCGAAGTACATCAATTGTAATAAAATACAAAAATAATCAACAGGCAAAACTTTTAACACACAATTCGTTAATAGTATTAGTAATGAATTTCGTATACAGTACCCGTCTTACCTATCCGCTTGGGATCGGCTAAATCTTGTTTTGGCTCTATGTATGGCTTGAGCTCATCGTCTTCAAACCCCATATTCATCCACTTGTCGCCCATGATTGTTTCAAGACTAGCACGTTTAGCAGGATTTAGTACTAGAAACTTGCGCAGCAAATTTTCGCAATCAGTTGACATATAGAATGGAATTCTAATAAACAGAAAAATATATTAATACATATATATATATATATATTTAGGTGTCTCGGTACATTACCTATATTTGCCTCTGAGTACACGTTCGCGTAGCTCCCTCAAAGTGGAACCGTCGAAAGGCAGGGATCCGCTCACTAACGTATACAATATAACGCCCAACGACCAAACATCCACCTCAGGTCCATCATATTTTTTACCCTGGAAGAGCTCGGGCGCTGCATAGGGTGGGCTGCCGCAAAATGTATCCAACTTTGAGCCGGGCGTGAACTCGTTCGAAAATCCAAAATCTGCTATTTTTATATTCAACTCGCTGTCTAATAATAAGTTCTCAGCTTTTAAGTCCCTGTGAAGAAAAGTAAACAGTTCACACATATATAATAGTCGATAATGTTTGTAGATAAGATATAAATAGATATGTTTGACACAATTGAACTATTCTCAATGTTTGTTGCATGCAGAGTGTGAATCATAAAAGTTTAAAACAGTTCATTTCCTAGGTTCCGAATCGGGAATTTCACGTTAAGTTATCGGAAAAAAAGAGTTCCTAAAGTTTGATAAGGTCTATGAGAAATGAATGCAAATTCGATGATATCATCACTTATTTTAAAGCACTTATATGACAAGGTTAATTTACAAATGATATATTGCATTAATTTTCTATAAAACTTCCGACTTGTACTGGAATTATAGGAATACTATAGAAACTTAATTATCGATTACACACCTGTGTATTATTCTCTTCTGATGACAGTATTGCACAGCCGATACAATTTGACGAAACTTAACACGCGCTTCCTTCTCTTTCATACGCCCATGTAGTACCAAATAGTCAAAGACCTCACCACCTGATGCGTACTCCATGATGAGATACAACGTCTTTTCCGTTTCGATAACTTGAAAGAGTTTCACTATGTTGGGGTGATCAAGCATTTTCATTATCCTAACCTGTGTATTATATATAATGGATTCTTTTAGTAAAATGATCATCTATATATATATGGATGTATTGCTTACCTCTCTAAAGAGTTTCTGAAGTGACCCAGGATTTAATTGGGTTTTGTCAATTATTTTTATTGCTACTTCCTTGCCAGTGGGCAGATGCTTTGCTAGTTTCACTTTGGCAAAGTTTCCCTTTCCGATCGTCTTGATGAGCTTATATTTTCCGATATGCTCCTCAGTGGCACGCCATCGCATAGGAGCGCTGCTTCGCATCTGCAGATTCGGGGATCCCTGCAAAAAGAGCCAGATCAAAAACACAAATTAGTTTCATATGTAATTTTCAATTTGTGTGGATCTTTCAAGAGAATTTTATGAGCTATAGTCACCCCGCCCCTGAGGTATTTAAAGGTAGTTGTAAAAGATTCGTAAATGTATTTGAGCCGCATTTGGATTGGTTTACCTGAGCAACACTGTTGCCGTATACATTGGTACGTGTGACAGCTGCATTGGTAGCTGACGTTCGATGATGTCCTGCCCCGGAGCTGGGGGCTCGCGGCTCGACGGGCGGCGGTCCAGCATCGGCGCGGCTAGAGTTGAAAGGCGGTATGGGTGTCACAACGGGACGTTCCGAGCGACGTTTCGATGCCGCTGCATGGGCTGAAGATGCAGCTGTTGTCGCATGACTGCCCGATGTTGCTGCACTTGCTCCATGACGATGCGATGATTTCTGTGCCAGCAGCGCCTCGAATTGGCGCAAATTCTCTTCGCGTCGCTTGCTAGCCGAAATCGTGGTCGCTGTCAGCTTGGAGGAAGAGCCTCCGTCCACAACACTCGAGCTGCTGTTGCCTCTGCTCGCCGAGGTTCTAACAGCTGGCGTCGGAGCCGGACGATCTTGACTGTTGGCCGGTCGCCAAGGCGGCTGTTGCAGCTGCTGCTGCTGCTTGCTGGCATCGTGATGCTGATGCTCCTTCTGTTTCAGATTAGCACGCATAGCTAGCACCGTGTCCGTGTTCTTCGTATCCGAGGCAGTGCGTGCGAGCTTGGCCTTCAGCCCACCTGATCGTCCACTAACCGTGCCCGAGGAGTTCTTGGAATAGGCACCAATTGAATTGCGTCCATCGCTGCCGCGCTGAAACTCTGTCATCATCTGCTCGTTGCTATCGTCCAGATTGTTTCGACGACCGCCCAGATACTGAAAGTCATTCTCGGACGACATATCGCTGATGCCGGGCCGCAACAAGTTCTCTGTCTCGCCGTAGCGCTTGCTCTGCTTGCGTATGACCACGTCCATGGAGGACTGAGACTGGTCCTGCTGCTCCTGCTGCTGCTCACTGAGCTGCTGCTGCTTGAAACTCTCCTCCACATTGAGTATATGCTTCTCAATGGACCCCAAAGCGAAAGCAACGCCCACATCATCTTCGGCGGTCATTTGAACACGTGGCGCCACCTTTGGCCGGCTCTGGCTCTGCAGGTGTAGCGCTGGTATTGCTGAAACGGCGACGCGTGGCGGCGGCACTGCTATATCACCTGGCCGACGCAATTCGACGACTGCATCATAGTCCACATGCTGTGCATCGCTGAGATCGATTTCCTTAGCAGTCATTGTTGAACTGTTGGCAAACTCTTGCCTTCTGTGAGGCTGCTGCTGGGGCAAGTTATCGCTATCACTGCTATTGTTGTTGTTGTTGTTCTTAATTTCACTATTATTGCTGGTGTTGTTGGTATTGTTGCTGGTGCTGCTGCTGCTGGTGGTGCTGCTGCTTGTAGCCAGCCCTAGGTTGGGCGGCGCTGGTGCCAAACCTTTGCGTGCTGAATAGACGCGAACGCTCTTGCGGGACACATCGCCGCGATTTAGGTCCGGTGCCGTTGTCTCCATTTTGGATGGCGCTGCTTCCGGTTGTAAAGCACGATCCATTTATATTTATTCTTTTTCCTTTAGAATATCACTAATTTTAGCACTTTTTTTGCTTTGCACTTTGCACTGCTTTCAGTTAGCTTTTTCTTTTTTATCATAGAAGTTTAGTCAGACTTTCTGCATTCATCGAAAAAATTATTTAATGATATTTATTATATATATTCTATATATACAATATATATCTATGTCTACTTTCATTATATTTATATAGATATATTTTTTGCAAATTCACTTAAACGTTTTTATTTTGATCAAAAATCGAGTTCATTTTATCAAATTGTATTCTTTTATTATTAACAATGCCAAAGAGAAAGCACTTTCAGTGCGGCGAAACTTTTCGAACAGCGAATGTCGATTAAACACCTTTAAAACAACTCGAGCTACATCTAATCAATGCGCAATCAGTTAACCGATTTCCATTAGAGCCAGACACGATTACACATTTATAATATATTAATCTAAATATAGATATTCTATTATGATTTATCAGCATTTATTAAATTATCATAATTTTTGTTTATAGTTATATAATTGAGTACTTAAAAACAAAAATAGTATTCCTTTTTGTTTTTCACTCAATTCCTAGTTAAACGCTTTTTTTTAGAGTCGATCTAAAAACAATACACTTGCATTCTGCACATGACACATAGGCAGTGTATGTGTAAGCTGTCTAATGTTCATGTGTATGTGTTTTAATATTTTTTGGTCTTGCAAGCTCTTGCTTTCGCCGCGAAAGATTGAATGAACGGCACTTTGTTTGTTGGCGTTGTCTCTTTGCCATTGAGCATACTTATATTTAATTCAACAAGTCGCTGTTGCTGCGCATTAAAACCTCGAAAAGACACACACTCAGAGACTTACACTAACTCATGAAAGATTGTTTATATATGTATTTGTATATGTATATATAATTACAAATATATATGTACGTATGTACACATATGGCGAGTGCGAAAGCGAACGTAATATTTACGACAAAAGCCAACTCATAGACAAGAGCTAATCTGAGTTTGGTGACACTGAAAGAAACTCACTTCTACGCAGCAGAGTGCGAGAAAGAGCAACGAATTTTGAGAGCGTAAAAGATGGAGAGTGAGAGCGTACACATTAACACAGACACACGCACACACACACTTATGCTCACATACACCTGTGCAAAAGTAACTGCTATCGCAACCAATGCATATAAGTTCATTTGTACTATGTATGCATGTACATATGCATATGTATTTGGTATTTGCTAAAGACTACGTCTACGTCGGCTTACGCTCACGTTCGCGCTCAGCAAGATGATTGTTGCACAAGTTCAGTAACGAGGAACTCTCTCGCTCTTTCCCTGTCTCTCCCTCTCTCTGTTCAACACACACTCTGCGTTCTGTGACCGCGTCACGTTTGGCTGCGCTCTCGTCTTGCTCTCTTTATTTATGATTCATTAGGAATTTTCGTTTTATTTCATGCACACATATGTATGTAAATAGTTTAATCACAGCAGTTAAATCTGTTTAAATTTAATAGTTACTGTTTCGTTCAATTCTTGCTCGGAGAGCAAAAAGCTTTAACGCAAACACATAAAAGCATCCACAGACACACACAGACACATCTCTCCATCCACATACACTGACACTGGAGCACAAGAACATAGTAAATAAGCCACTCTCATACAATAAAAAAAAATTTTCACTTATGGAAAAGCAAACATTTTGTTGGCTGTTTTATTAGAATTTCGAAGATATTTTAGTTTGTAATGCTCGTTTTTCATTTTCATCGGCGATCTTATCAATCGTACACGGTGTGCAGTTGAAGAGAAACACAGTTAGTTGTCTGCATTTATATTACAAGTAGATAAGTATGCGTATAATATATACTCTGCTCTTCTTTAGCTTTAGATTTCTTAAATAAGCACAGTTTGTAACTCTGACGTAAACGCCGTCAGCCAACAGTCAACTACAGTCAACAGGCAGTGACAGCTACAGCGACAGC
The DNA here is from genome assembly GCF_054131065.1 of Drosophila arizonae. Classification (NCBI taxonomy): domain Eukaryota; kingdom Metazoa; phylum Arthropoda; class Insecta; order Diptera; family Drosophilidae; genus Drosophila; species Drosophila arizonae. The sequence continues at coordinate 15,289,083 of NC_142925.1, read as the reverse complement.
GACAGCAGCTAACACAGCCAACAGCCACTTTAGCCACAGTAACAGCAGCAACTGGAGTACGAGTACTTCCAGTATCAATACCAGCAACAACACACGCCAAGCAACAGCAGAGTCAGAGACAGAAAAGTCGGCCTCAATACTCATACATGTATATACACTCACGCTCACGCACACACATACAAATATTGCTTATTAGTGGGGTTCTCTCACTGGTATTAGTGTATTCCGCGAGCACTCACGCAAACACTAATAAAAGAAATACTCAAAATGCACACACACACATGCACAGTTACAAATACACCCACAAACTCACACACCAGTTTTCAATTCCACCATATCTGTCTATTCTTGACAAAGAGCTCGTTTGGTGCGCTGATTTTTATACCCTGTACCATTCGAAGTTATGTATAGGAAATTGGTGCAAGCGGCAAACGGAGTGTCATCTCCATCTCCGACCCAATTTCGGACACTTTAATAGCTACAGACATTTAAAATTAGAACTGACACAAATCGATAATTATTGATTAGCAGCCTGACTTTTAAGCATATAATAAAGGTTTAAGTCAATATTGAGACTGTTTTCCCGTACCCACGAAAGATAAACATCAAAGTAATTAGCAACCAGAAAAGTAATAAACATTTACTAATTTTACTAAATTTAATTTTATAATATGCAAAGTGCAGACGGTTATGCATTTGGCGAGCTGTGCCAGGGGTATCCTATAGTCGTCACTTTAGATAAGAACTCTGGTATATGCATGGTTATATACTTATGTAAGTGTGAGGCTGGTGTAGATGCATGTAAACATGTGTGCGTGTATGAACAAACTGATATCACCTGAGCGTAACGCTGAGAAAAAATGTTAGCTTACCTGACACAGAAACAGTGTCAGAGAAGTCTTTGTGCGAAATGTTGGTACTTTGGCAGAATACTCTACACTCTAAATAAGGGAATTATTTCGAAAATATTTATAAATAGCTTGAAAAGTACAAATCGTTGTAATTATTTATCTATATAGATTTGCTAATTTGATAACTCTTGATAAAGTTTTAGGGGCAGACGGTGATAAAGAGAGAGATAGAATTAAAGAATAAGTGCTAGAGAGAAGACTGCTAGAGTGAGAGAGAAAAATAGTGATAGAGAGAAAAAGAAAGAAAAAGACAGAGGAAGAGAGAGAAAGAGAAAAATACAGACAATGAAGAACAAATATATATAAATATAATATATATATTCTTGATAATTAAAATAGTAAACGATAAATAGGTCACTTTCTATATTTCGATACAATATATAAATCTTTTTGTTTGACAAATGGAAAGAAGAACTGATATACCTCTAGAGAATGATTGTTTCCCAGTAGATTTAAAATGCTTGACTTGGGAAAAATGGGAAGGCTAAGGTTGACTAGTCAAGTAAAGATGCATATAGTACATTCGCTTTTCATAGAATGTGCAATGTACGAGTCTTCTAACCTAAATAAATATATAGAATATATATTCTTATATAGTTAAGATAAACAATTTCCTGTTTGCTTAGCAGGATTAACAGGATATATCAGAACATATATCAAGAAAATATTGTATAAACTGTTCTCAACTTAAAACGTAGAAAAATAAGTCTTTCCGTAGCGTGTGTATTCCGATAAGAGTTGACTGTCAAATAGAGGTTATTATTATAAAACGGATTGTCAACAATATCATCTCTAGATACATTGCTGATTATCTTTTCAAAGCTTATCGCTCATATATGTATATATGTACTAAATTTTCAAGTGAGCCCTATTTTTATTGCGAATGATCCGTATTAACGTATTCCTAATGAATAAAAAAAATATATTTATATGAATTTGGTTATATATTGCTGGATATGGAGAGCAATCGAGTTTTTCATATTTTTTCTTTTTAATGGGATTATCTGAAATAAAATAGAAACAATAATCAAAAGAAAATGAGTATAAACACGGTTAATTTAGGGTTATAAATTTAACTTTTTATATAATGCCCATAACCGATGACAATATCCAAAAATAGTTTGGAATATGCGAGGGGCTGATGAGGCATATATTTCCACTGCTAAAGACAAATACAAGACTTAAAAAATAAATATAAAAAAAAAAGAAAAACAACAAAACAAAAACAGATACGCAGCACAACACAAAATGATAAGTTTTTTTTATCGAAATAAGTAATAAAACATAAAAACAAATAAATACTCTTTAAGTAGAGTATTGAATACCCTTCCAGACTTTCACAGGAGACAAATGATAATTCACAAACAAAATATGTATATAAACTAAGAAGATATAACTCAAAACGGTGAAACATTTTAAAACAGATCTGAGAAACCCTATTTTAGTAACAAATTGTTTTGTTTTTACTATAAATTTCCTATTTTTTAAATATATATAATGTTTTTATTTTTAGTTAACCCTACGTCAAATCTGAATCAAACAAAAATCAATCCTCACTTTGAAACAACAAATTAACGCTTATCTCTATTACAGTGTTAAGCACCTTTCACCAATAATGGGTCATTTTGAATATTTTTATTCATTACAACAAATAATTCTCTATATTTTTATTACGACTGGGCAAATAATTTCAATTCTATAAATAAATTTGTTATTCAAATGTAACAAAGTAATAGTAAACAAAGCTTCTAAATTTGTCTATATATAAAAATAAAAAGAAAACACAAATATTTATTATATTTACAACGCACAAATAAAATAAAATGCGAAAAATAGACCACAAGTAATATTTGTAATATAATCTTTTTATTTATATATATATGATCTCATATTTACTATTCATGATCTACGATGATGATCAAAGATCTTTTGATCACTAATCTGTGTTCTATGCATCTATTATCATTTATTTAAGATTTATGATTCATATTCTAATTATCTATATTCTATAATTAATAATACACTATCTAAAATCTATGATCTATGATCTATGATCTATGATCGATGATATATAAGATCAATGATCTGTGATCTAGGATCAATGCAAGGAAGCACTAAGCTTGGGTCATTGCTATATTTTTAGTGTTATAGTACACATTAGATCTTTTTTCTTCTGCAGAACTCATTAAAGCCAATAATAACTGTGAGAGCTATCTACTGCAGTACATTTGCCTAGTCTATAGCAAGAACCGTTTGCAGTTCGAAATAAGTTCAGACTAGAAACTTAGAACTGGTTAGAGATATACCAAATCGGCGTCTTTTAATGTTGCCAGTTTGTCTGTCCGCTTCAATATCTTATATAAAATAAATTACAAGCGATTAGACATGCCATGAAAAACTTTTACAACAATAATTAACAGATAAAACTATTTTTATAGAGTAGAGTTCAGATCCACGTGCACAGTTATTTACTCTACCCTAGTTTAGAGGTAATATAAAAACACATCCAACTATCTTGCAACAGTATGAATCTCCTTCATTAAGAATAAAAATAAACAGAATATAATTTAAATAAGGTTTGTAAGCACGACGATCTTATAAATTTGGAGATATTCTCAATGGAAAGTTAATTCTTTGTTAGAGCATTTTACCGCCCCACATGAATTGCTTGTAATATATAAAGTGAACAGCATAACATTTTCGATTCTCTCTCAACTCATTCAGTCATACGTGATATATACATCCATTCCATACCAACTTTTTGCCTGCTGCAAACATTTGAACAAAATCCATATAGATTTAATTGCATTGACAAAAATCAATTGTCAAAGATTTCAATAATCAGATGATCAAAGAGAAGCTCAATATTTGGTAAATTAGAAAAAACATTTTCCATAGTTGTTATAGAAGAAATAAATTTGTTATTGGGCAATATAAAAAGGGATTTTCAAACATATTTGCACGGGCGCAGGGTATACAAATATGTATGCAAATATAATTAATCTAGTTTCAAATACTTTCTAAAGCCCCCGCTACACGTTGTTCAGTACATACCCTTGAGGTACGCGCCTTATCAGCAACTATTGATGCGGTATCCTTGTTTTTGGGTCGATCGGGTTTGCTGGTGGCCACGATCGGTAGACCTCCGTTCTCAATCATAGTAACTACGATTTTATTGTTCGGATTGTTGAGTCTGGCAGCTGTCGCTGAAGACGATGTTTTCAATTCTAGCGCTCTCTGTCGCATAGCATTCGACAGACGTTGCTTGCGCTCAAGTCGAGCATCGTCCTTGTCCTTCTGTAGCTTAGCTATTGTAGCAGGTGTATGACTCTTCGATCTCTTCAGAAAGTTTAATAGCTGTTTTTTGACACTGGTAGCACCGCCCAAGCCATTATCATTGCTCTCAGTGCCCGTGATATCGTCCAGCTTGGAGGCACGACGTGATATCTGTTGAGCTTTTGGTACTTCTAGGCGACGGAATACGCCATCGGGCATGCGCACAAAGCAGCCCTCGGACATTTTGTGAAACGAATCTGAGGGTAGTTTGTGAAAATTACCATTGGGCGTGCGATAATGGCAATAGTCCGTCTTATGATACCCATCTCCCACAATGTAAAATTCATTGCGATTCTCAGTGCGCGGTGCGGATGCCGTTGCGACATCCTCCACTTTGGCACTGCACTCAATGGGCAGCTGAAAGCTCTCTCTGCGCTCTCTCACAAGCAAATCCTCGGAGCCGGCGTTCGATGCTTGTGCTTGTGCTTGAGCTTGAGCTTGGCTCGTTGTTAGCTCGCTTATGGTGACCGGCCGACGTTGTGGATCGGTCATGCTCTTGCGCATAATACTGCCGTTGCGTAGCAAAGAATCGCGTAATATTGAAAGCTCATCTTTTTGTAACGGTGAATAGTGTTTCGATGATGATTTCGACTTGCGTGCCGATGTCCGTCTGCTGGCAAACTGAGCTGAGGCAATGGCGTTCGCACTCGAGTCGTCCTTGTTGTTGTTGTTATTGTGATTGTGGCTGCACGTCAGGCTTTGCCTATGACTCGATGTCTGACCCATGTTGCTGCCTGACTTTTTTGCAATTGCCAAAATTTTAGTCGGATTTTTTTGTTATTTATTTCAGACATTCAAACGCGTCGCGAACTCTCCGGGCACATCACAACGAATTGAATGAATTTAATTTGAACAATCATTTAATTCTCTCCTACATATGTATGTATGTGTGTATGCTGCAATACATGTATATTTGTATTTGTATGTGTGCCAAAAGTCGGTAACAAATTCACAATCCAGCTGATGCTTTGTTATCCATCTTGCAGAGCAGCTTTTTTAAATTATTTTATTTTTAGGTCCAATGAATACTAAAGACAGTTTCAGTCGTCAGTTAATCTGAAGGCCTAACCTTAATTTGCATACACGATTTTAAACAGATTTTAATTTGCGTCGTCACATTACATGTATTTCCTATGCAGGCTATTTACTTAATTTTGTTTGCAATTTCTGTTAGGGGTCTCTCACATGAGGATGAGCTCTATCAAAAATTACACAGCGTTGTCTTATCTTTTGCCGAGTATCGCATTTCTAGCACACACACGCACTCAGTCACACAGACGCATGCATTTTATTTTAAACCTTTTATACATTATAATTTATGAATGTACGAATGTATGGTAAAAAAAAGCTTTTAAGCTTAAAGAACGAATGTAAGGTCCACACACTCACGCACACAGTCATAAATGCATTCCACACACTTATGAAGGTGGAACGCGTTAGTCGCGCTCGCGCACGCCCGAAATACAGAGATAAAATGAGACAACGACAACGAAAACCGAAATAGAAGCAGAGACGATGAAGCCCCACATTTGTGACAACACAAGTTTTAAAAAAGCTCGGCACGTTTTTGTTTTTTTTTTTTTTTCTTCTCTTCTCTTAGTATTCTACTTTGCCTTTTCACTCTTATTTCGCTCATTTACTTAATCACTCTGATATTGTTGCTGCTGTTGCTATTCTTCTGGTTAGCTCGTTTGTATTGTATTAAAGCTTCACTTGCTGCTTGCGTCTCATTCACACACATGCAAAGTCAAAGTTACGCACACACATATACATTGTCTGTGTACTGTGTGTGTAGGAATTTGTGATGATTTTCTTTATTTTTATCGGTTCTTTTCTTTTTTTTGTTTAACTGTTTGTATTGCAGCACACTATATTTCTTTTTGTTTGTATACATATATATATATGCGTATATATACTCATGTGCATATGTAAGCAGCGTATAATTAAATTAACTTATCATTCGCAATTGATTTGGCTTAGTCGGATGCGAGCTGAGAGCTTCTGCTTCTGATTCAGCTGCTGAGACTAGAGTACAATGACAATCAAGCCAAAACAAATACGTATTTAACACAAATTACTCAACAATGTACATATTTATATATGTATGTAAATGCATATAGATGAGTAAAACACATACACATGTAGAGGCATACATTTCTACATACATATGTATGTAATTAATTATTTAAAATTTTCATTCGGCAATTATAAATTGTGAGCCTAATAAATATATGACTCTTATCAGCACGTTCTTGCACTTGAATTAAACCAAATCTAATTGTTGAAGAATGCACACTTTTTACTTTTTGTTTTTCTTTTTAGAATTTAAGCAGCGCTTAGTGAAAGCAGCAATGACACTGAAGTAAAAATAATCGAATAAATGTGCATTGCTAACAACTATTGTTTGTCGATAACAACAGTACCGTTGGCGAGCAATGAACAATAACAGCGACAACGGCGACAACGGCGAACGCGACGGTGACCACACGAATGAAGTGGAACTTAATACTAAAACAAGCTTTCGACCATTGGCTGGGTCGAGCGGCATTGTATATTGGATAAGTTCTAGCGCGCGCTTCGCTCAGGCAATTTTTTTTCTTGTTTAATTTTTCAGCTTGTACTGAACACTGTGGAACGGGCATAGTTTAATCTTGAAAGCAACAGAGCTAAGAATGACACACCCAATAATATAGTTTGATTCGTACATAAAGTGTGATGTACATATATGAATATACATTTATACATGTATGTATTTACATACATGATCTTTGGCGTCACTCAAAGCTGAGTATGATTCAAAACAAAAACAAAAATACCAACATATACATTCATATGTGCGTATATATACACGCATACACATGTATACGGATGTATGCAGACACTGCATATACGCATTTATGTATGTATGTGGTTATTCATGTGACGTACCTCACGCAAACAGTCGAAGATATACAGACACATTCACGCTCAAGAAATACGTAAAGCTTTTTCGGCGAGAGAGAGTCGGCGTGAGAAAGAGAGCGAGAGAGCTTTGACTATCAAAAGAAAAATTAACTGACGTGCAGAGGCAAAGCAGTTTTCAACTAAGTATGTAGCAAAAGATCCGAGCTGAAGGCTTTTATGATCCATCAATCAGCAAGAAACGAGTGAGAATGGAGAAAAGTAACGATAATTTTAAATTGGTGTTCTTTTTGATTCTGCCATTCACACTCATTTTCAGCCGATTACACTTGCACTTGTATTTTTATATGATAGTTACTCGCGCCCGCCCACACACATCAAGAGACTATTTGAGAAATTACAAGTATATAAACATTGTGGCACTATAATATACGACTAGTTGATGCCCATTAAAAAGAAGGCAAATAGTAGCTATTAATATACACAAAAATAATATCTTATGCAAGTTTCATTCATAACAACTACTAAATGCTAATTGTGCGAATTGATCTAAAATGTTTTCAAGAAAACCTATGATGAAAATATACATATGTACAAACATACGTACATCATTTTTATTTTTCTGAATATATTTCATATCAAAGTAAATCTGTCTTATATCCAATGTTTTTATATATTAATTTAAAAGCGTATTTTCGCATTTTCCATTCCTACAGCTCTGATTATATGGATATGTCACTGGGAGATACTTAAGATAAATATTATATGTTCTTATATAATTTTGTCAGATTGCACATCATGTACATACATATATTATCTGTAGCCACGTCTATAGCAGGCGTGTTGTTGGAAATTGTTTAATAATGCTACTCTCATATTAAAGCAAATCACTGAAATTTGAAGTGGGTGTCCGATTAGGTTTTTCCAATCAAACTTTATAGCTAGTGTCAGATTGACGTACAAAAAGCATTGAAGCTTTCTTATATATTCGCATATTGACTTATTTATATTCATTCGAAAACTCTATCTCATTCATCTAATCTTAAGTGCACGAGAAATTCGCCGAAACTTTCAGACTATTTAAATGCCGTTAGCAGGGATCCAAAACATCATTTCACCCACTTTAAGTCATGTTGATTTCTATATAAATATCTAATATTATAAACTGTATATTTATATATATATATATTTATAAGTAAATCTTCATTCTCTTCAGATTCGATCAATATATAAATATATATAAAAAAAATCCCTCAGCCGCCGATTAAAAAGTTTTTTTTTTTTTTTAATTATAGAAACACTTTAGTTTGGAACAGTTTGATGTGGAACAAGTTTTCAGTGATGGCAACACAATGATCATGTTTATACAATAGTTACAATAGAAAGAATACAGATTATGAATATATTTATATGGATATATATGGACAATCAGTAATAAAGGACATGGGACAATAAGCGATTCTATAATCCATATAGTATATATATATGTATATGTATGTTTGAGGTATGATCTTAACTTAACCGGGGGACGTAGTTACAGTGCCAGCATTGAGACATGGAGATATACATGGATTGAAGTTTGATTCGATTTGCGACTCACCTTAGCTGATGATGTTCGCTGTTTGATGGCAGATGCATGGGCCGAGTGTGTGCTGAGAACGTTCTTGTTGACGGAACTGGCGCCAACACCACCCACGCCGCCCCCAACGCCGCCGACACCACCGCCCGGTGGATGATGATGATGGTGATTGATCGCTGATGATGATGGTGGTGGTGGACCACTGTTGACTGTGCTGGCATTATTGCTCGATAGTCGTCCACCGTCTGTGGCCATATTGTTGGCGACATGATGATGATGCTGATGGCTGTGCTGGTGGTGCGACGCGTGGTTTGTGTTTGCTGTCGTTGGTGGTGCGGCATTTGTTACTGTTGCTGCTGCTGCTGCCACAGGTGTGCTTGTGGTTGTATTATTGCTACTGCTGGCTGAATTCGAGGACGAGATTGGCAACATTGTCGTATTTCCAGCTGTTGTTGCTGACGCCGCCGCCGCCGCTGCCGCTGTGGTTGCTGCTGCTGTTGTTGTTGTTGATGTTGCTGTTGCGGCTGGTGTTGCTGGTGTTGGTGGTTGTGGCAGTGAGACAATGTTGGCATTGGCTGAGTCATGCTGCTGCTGCTGCTGATCCTTTACAGAATGCGCGGAGCTACTGATTGTGTTTGTTGTATACGTTGTTGTGCTAGCAGCGGCTGTCGTTGTGGCATTTGATGCCGTCGACGTCGACGTTGGCGTTGCAGCCGTCGCAGTCGCCGTCCCATTTGAGACATTCTCTGCAGGCAGGGCTTCAGGAACTGTTTGCAAAGTTGTTCGCATTGCTGTAGACATATTTCTAGCCAAATCTCTTCTCTATATTTATCTCTCTCTCTCTCTCTCTCTCTCTCGGTCCCTCTCTCTATTTCTCTCTATTACTATTTGACGCAATATTCTGCAATAGAACAGAGGCCAACTAATCTCTATTCCTCCAGTGGATCGCTTCCAACTCCTGCGCCTCCTGTCAAAGTACTTGCCGTTCTTGTTTCCTTAATATCTTAAATTTTAATTTACTTCCTAATAACTCCGCAGCCGCTTTTCATCTGAAATGGACAAGAAAGGAAATTAGTTTTATTTTTTTATTCAGCTATTAAATTAATATAAAAATAATATTATGCTAATCTTTAAGCACAAACAATACAAATCCTTTACAAAATTTTAATAGTTAATAAATTTTATAAAAATTTTATTCGAGGACATTCTCAACAATCCGTAGAAAGGGCGAAAGAATTTTGTTCTTCGAAATGTAAGCCAAAGTTTGCTTGCTATAAAACAACTATGTGTTAATTAATTTATAGCAGAAATTCCAAAAAATAAATAGTAGAAAAGTTATCGAAAAGCTTCCCATTATTAACAAAAACAAAAGATAAAAAAACTATATTCCTTTTCTGTTTTTTCTCTTATACAAAACCCTAATTAATTTATTTTATTCGAAACATAAAAGTTTTATATATTTCTTCCAATAGGGCAACCAGAGAATTAATTATTTCCCATACATGCTTGGCTTATCTTTGCAATATATGGAAAATACAAATATTTTTGTTTGCTTTATGAAAAATCAAAATATTTATAATCAAAATGTTCTTATCAATACAAAAACAAATTCAAATTAGGTCAAGCTTTGTGTTTTCCCAAAAATCAGAGGGCGTGAATACAAGGTACAAAATATTTAACAAAATAAGAAATCTTTTAATATTTTTATAGCAAAGTTTCCATCAAATTCATGGGATACAAATATCAAAGCTCAGCGGCCTTTTTAACCCTACGGTCTACTAGGTCACGCCAACTTTTGTCCTGACAGATGACAATTTATGTTCAATCAACAAGAGACGGAAATCAAATGTCGTGGCATTAGGTTATTTAGTAAGGAGCGGCGCAGGTGCACATGTCCGAAAAGAGAAATTTAACAAATTAAGCTAAAAATACATTGGAAGCTATTAAACTGTTAGACATATTGATTTTTGTACGCTTAACGCACATCTTAGTTGAATAAATCATGAAGGTTTATAAGGTTTAATTATAGATATATATAAAATTTATTTATAAGTATTCAAAACATTCTGGCAAACTATGATGAATTGTAAAATCAATTCTTTACAAAAAGGAAAATCAAAATAATACAAAGTATTAACATAAACTAATTCCAAAACTGAAACAAATTCTTTGCATTAACTATGGAATTTCTTATCATTTTAATAAACATAAAAATGTATAGTTTTGGGCTTATGGAACCTGCTTAAGGGAAAAACAATATGGGTTTAACAAGGCTCAAAGTTGTACAAAATTATATTAACAAAATATTACAAAAAAATATCTATTTTAATTCTGTATGCAAACAAATCAATTTTATGTGTCAAGACCTATCTCTAGGTAATTTACATTATATATTAATAGTTGATAATGTATTCGCATCAATATCATATAAACAAATTTCTATTGATTTTAGTGGGTATATAGTAGGGACTTAGAAAATCAATAACACTCTCGATTTCAGCTTTCAGCTGGACTTGCTGCAGCCTGCACAGCTCCTGCCTGACACCCAAACTAAGATTACTGCGCGACAAAATATCAACAATCTTCTTATTGTCGTGCTGAGTGAGAGGAACCGAGCGATTGGAAATGCTATCGATTTCGGATGGATGCAGGCCAATCCAACGGAGCGTTGGTGTGGCCAAACTCTTGGCCGAGAAACTCATGGCCTGCGAGCCGAGCTGGTAAACAAGCATTATTTCAATGCCAAACGGATCAGCATCCACTAGGATATATGCCGGTAAATTGCATTCGACGGTCAGTCGGTATACAATACGGCGTGTAGTGCAATCCGGATACCCCTTGCCCGTTAACAATATGAAACGTAAGCCAAACGTGCTCAAGGCATTACAAGCCAGCAAGCTCTCAAAAACTGACTCTTTTTCAACGATCAAAACCATTTCGGCATTTGTCACGATTCGTTCCACATTTTCGAAATCCGTTGGCAATGTTATAGCTCCGCAATATACATTGCAATCCAATACATCGCCGTTGCTCATGAGCAGCTTTATGTCTCCTACAATTGAGAGAAATGCCCATTAGTTACATTTTTCGACAAAATACAAAACAGAAGATATCAATACTTTACAATACTTCACACCTGTAATTAGTCCCTTCGACGCTGACAAAATGCCCAGATTAACAGGTGCCGTGTTTAGCATACGGCAAACATCCATTTTAGCGGCATCAATGTAGGACTGGGACCGAACCACCTGAGTGTTCCGATAATACAGACCCCGTATCGTGCAACTACCTCCGGTCAAATGCAATTGATGAATCTCCGCAAGGAGATAGACAATCAGGCAAAAGCGATGACGACTACGTTTGACACTGTATACGACCTTACGACATTTGCCAACTATATCGTAGTTGTCTTTCGTATACCAATCACGACAGCTATTTGGTATTTCTAGCGTTACTTTCTTACAGGACATCAAGCTCGTTATCAAATCCAATACAATCTGCTCTACAGTAAGCAATATATCACTATTATCTGAAGACATCTTCTGGTATAGAAGTTATAGCATAGGAAGAGGATAATGAAAATATTAATGGACCAAGATTGGGAGCGAAAAATTCAATGACAATTTAAATGGCTCTTTGACGACAAACGGTTAAATGAGTTTTTATTTAACTAACAATTAAATGAGCAATCAACAACAGTCATCAATGTGAGTACTTTTATCTTATTAAACAATTTACAGCTGCAACAGCTGAAGACTTTGTTGACAAACTTTGAAAAACTTATAAGCAATTCAATTTAGTGATTTTAATTTGTATAAAATTGTTGACACGAGTATTTCATCTGTTATGTTTATTAATTTATATATATTATATATCTGTTGATACAGTAATTTGTATTTGTTATATTTCGTAATTTATCATTATAATTTTCTCTTATCTCTGAGGTTTTTTTTTTTATATAATTATTATACATTTGTTTGTTATAATTATTAGTGTATTACTATATTTCTGTTGATATATTTCGTATGTTGTTAATTATCAATCATTGTATGAAACTGTTTCGTTTAGCACCTAAGTGCGTGCTATAATATTTAAAATGTGTTTCTTTTTTATTCAAAATAAACATAACTCAAACAAAGAGTCTGAAAATTAGTTGAAGCAGTAGATAAATTCACACACACATACATACAAATATGTATGTACATATAAAGATATATACAAAATATATTTGCGTCACACACCCTTTTATTATTTGGCTATTTTTCCTGCAACTAAACTAAATATATATATCATATTATATATACATACGGAATAAGAATGTTATATATATATACTTATATAAATACATATACACAATGTATATATATAAACATGTATAGTTTTTTGTATTGAAATTGACTTAGGTCTGGGCAATTCTTTCGCCTATTTTTTCCGTATATGAAAGCTATTAAATTTTAATACAAATACTTCCGAAAAGGTAATAACTTAAGTACATTTCAGTTAACACAGGCACACACATATGCACACGCACACAGTTACATTAAAACCGATGTACACACATTACTTTTGTAAATTTCTTTATTCAGGCTTTTTCATCTTTTTTTTTTTCTTTATATGCCCAGAAAATTGTACTCGTTATTACAAAGCACGCAGAGTTTATTTTCTTGTGCCACGGGGGCTGACAGGGCGTGGGGCTAAAGCGAAGGTAGACGACAGCGACAGCGGCGCAGCGGCAGCGAATGGAAGAGAAAAACTAGCGAAACACAGCGCAAACAGCGAAATGGCAGCCCCCTAAAATATTGATTTGCTGCTCTTCTTCTTGCTCTTGCTCTGTGGTTCGCCCATAGCGCTTAGCCCAATATACGAGAGAATTCACCATGTTACTTACCAATAAAAATAATTCCTGAATAAACAATATTAGGTCATAGATTTGCAATATATTGGCATGAGAGTTTTGAAAGTTAGACGCGTTCCATTGCCATATGCCTTATTTCATTCATATAACACACATTATTACTTAATTTTTTTTCTTTTTCTTTTTCTTTCGAATTTTCAAACGCAAAGTGGTAGTGGAAAAGAAAGACCGACTTTTACCGAGCAGCCAGTCGACGACACTACACAACGAAATGCAAATGCATACATACATACATATGTATGTATCTTTCTCACTCGCTCACTCTCACAGCAGCAATATATGTATTTCTCAATAAGATTTTTTCTTTTCGTTTCTTTTTTTGATAAAAACCGTTTTTCAAGTTATGGAACTAAAATATCGCGTTTTTTACAATCTAATTTGGCTCACAATGACTTTTTCGTCTAAATATACTGTTTGTATTTAAAAAGCTACATTGTCGTA